>NW_012192586.1:113609-129031 GCF_000956335.1 Plasmodium fragile | reverse complement strand
TTTTTTTTTTTTTTTTTTTTTTTTTTTTTTTTTTCTGAAATTGTTTCCTGCCGGCGATTTAAATCACCATTTGTGTGAGTTGTGGGTATCGTCCTGTGTACACCTCCGTGTTGACACATAGCCCCGTCGTTAAGAACGAATCCCCAATTTGGTGTTCCTGTTTGGTTCCCCCCCTGTCACAGCGTGGTTCCCTGTGAGGGTCCTACAAGCAAATATATGGCTGCAACAGTTACGCCAATTCATGAGCAATTGTGTTCACTGTTGGTGCGTTTTAAAAGCCACATGGTGAGTGAGAATTTCCCCCGTGGGAACATCACTCATGTGTGCCAACCGCGTAAACGAGGCTAAACAGATTTGCCCTGAAGGATAGGCGGCACAGGGGTGTACTACGCCTTTTCTAATGACATACCCTTCTTTCGGTTACCCCCTTTTTTTCAATTCGCCCACGGGATGCTAAGAGCTATATTTGAGGTTACATTGATCAGTTGAAAAGCCATCACCTGGTTATGCAAGGAAAAATGTGTACAAAGAAAACAGAAAAGGGGAGCGATAACATGGAGGACGTCTTAGAGCATTCCCACAACGGAGCAATATCATCGGTTTAACGTTCGGGTAGACAAACAGTATAACAGAATTGGGTGTATTTACATGGCTATTTTTTTTTTTTTTTTTTTTTTTCGCATTTCCTCAAGGGAAATATGAAAAAATGTGAAAGATAAAATAACTTTTTCACGTGGATGTACTTGATCCATTTGCAACGGGCAAGTGACGTAAACGAATTAGACATTTTTTTTTTCCAGAAGCACATGTGTCGTTCGAGGCCAACATGCATCCATTTCTTCATCCCTCTCGTACAGTTGCTCACACTGTAGTAGCCACGAATGAGGGTTAACATTGTTAATAAAAAGGAAAAAAAAAACGCACGGTTTGCTACATATAAATGCCTGTTTTTTTTTTTTTTTTTATTTTTTTTTAATGTCTTCATTTAGCTAAACATTTTCTTTTTACATGTGCGCTTAAAAAAAAAATGCTCCGAGGAGATTTACGGACAGGAGGAAACGCCCATGGGGCGAGTGAAGATGTGCCTCTGATGGAGGGAAGCCCTAAGGGGGGCACCTTTTACGACATACTCTTTCCGGACATGTCCCTGAGGAGGTAGTCACATCTCGTGAGGGTTGTTCTCTGGAGTGGATCACCCTCTACACGGGGGCAGCACACACATGGCAAATTCCCTTTTACTGGTCCTGATGAGTATTTCGTGTTGATGACCTCTTCGCGTTTGCTTTTGTGCCCCCCTCCCCGCAGAATCATCGTATGGATTAGCTTTTTCCAAATTGTGATTTATATGTTGAGTTGCCTTTTAAGTGAAAATTTAACGGCGCCGAATGTACAGGTGTTGATGTTTCTAGGTGCCACGTATGGCCCAGCCGTCAAGTACGTTTCGCATGAAAGACAAAACAAAAAAAAGGGGTCATGCGAACGGCTCACACGTACATACGTTCATGTTGCTGGTGGTGGTGATGTGTAGAGGCGTGTATGCCCCCGTTTGGCAGCACGTTTTTTTTTATTTTAATTTTTTTCACACACATTATTCCCGCGCAGGCAAGGAGAAATCTGGAGACTGCTATGCCCCGTTTTCCTGCATGCGAATTGGTGGCACTTAATAATAAACATAGTGTGCATGCTGAATTTGGGCCTAGTGATAGAAAGCAAATACAAGAAGGGGAATTTTCTTTTGCTTTATTTTTTATCAGGGGTGGTTGGCAATGTATTAACAACCATTTGTAATCCTTGTCAGCTAGCTGTGGGTGCATCAACCAGTGGATTTGGCCTGATTGGATTTTCCATTTTGGAAATATTTTTAGCCTGGTCCAATTTGTCTCGAAGGGCTAAGAACTACTACATTTTTAATGTGTCCGTTTTTGTGTTATTTTTTTTTTTTGTTAGTTTTTCTCCTACCGTCGATTTTTTTGGGCACATCGGTGGCTTCCTCTGCGGGGCCTTCCTGGCCTGCCACTACAACAGAGCCATGGGATACGACTCGTACGGCGTCACAATGCGTCCATTAGTTACAATCGCGGCGAATGGGGCGACTGAGACAGTTTTGCTGCCCGTTCACCCTAAGATCCCTTTACACGTTCTACTTATGCCCTTCCACTTCCCCTTCCCTTTTCAGCTTCCAAACGTCCCTGTACTACAGCTTCGCCTGTATATGCGCGTTAACTGTTTTGTACCTGCCAGTTCGGCTCTACGTGACGGACATGCCATGTGCACTTTTCCGCTAGCCATGCGCATAATTTTTTTTTTTTTTTTTTTTTTTCAAACAAAACAATTTTATACCGTTAATGTAGGGAGATGCAGATTTTGATGAGATTCCCCAATGTGTAGCTCAAAAAGTGGGCTCCACTTGAGGGAAAAAAAAAAAAAAAAAAAAAGACATAACAGGTGCAAAATGGGCAAACATGGGAAGGGCACAACGTTTGTGCTGTCCCTTACGTGTTACCGCTGCTCAGTCTAGTATAGGTGAGGGAGCCGCAACAAAATGAGCTTGTCTGAGCCGTCCTAAGTTCGCCTTTCCCTTAAGAACCTAGGAACACTAAAATTGAGCGAGTCGCGTACCTCCCGTACGACCTCCGCAAAGCTTTCCTTATTCCCTTCGGAGGCATGATCAGATATAAAAACTTCTTGCACAAAGGGTAGGTACACTTCTTCCCATTTCAGCATCTCATTAAGGCAAAGCAAAAAAATAGAAGAGGGTCGCAGAAATTCACCAGCGTAAACAAAATCAAATGGAAGACCCCTCTGTTTTGTTTGTACTCTAATTCTCCTTTGGCTATTTGTGGATATAACACAATTTTCCCACTGAGTGAGTTTCTTTAAAATGTGATGGAGCTGTTTTTGTGTTGATTCACTTTCCTTTGCAGGTGATAACGTTGTCACAAGGATGCTTGTTCGAAAGGGTAAAGAGAGGATGCACGAAATGATCTTTTTGGTCACATCTAAACACTCCTGACGGGTGTCAGAAAATAGAATCGGTAATATTGTTCTTAACATTAAGTAGTATAGAAAAATGGGTTCTGCGCAGGATCTTATTTTATTTACCAATTCTTCAAGTATGTCTTGTTTGTGCATGAGATGGACGTGCTGACCACTTAGATGCAGTTCGCTTGAAGAGGGTAGCCTTTGCAGAAATATGTACAGTGTTTTTTCGAACGCTTCTAGAGATTTGTCCACAGGGCAGTTACTCTGGTTTTCCATCCCATTGGATGATGCATGGAGGAGGGACAGCCCATTTCGTGTGCGCATTTTACGTCTTGCAGAGACACTTCCCCCTTGCATTAGTTTCACCAGAAAGAAACACTCACATATGGAGCTCAGATCATACAGACTTAATTCTTCATTCGTGTATAGTGTTCCATGATTAGAGGATGGAAGGAGGTTATTACTCTCTTCCCTTTTTACATAATCCCCTGGGTGGGCAGCACACTCCCTTGTCACTGTTTCACTTGCGTTGTGTGCGTGACTGCCCTGAGTGTTTGAATGCACGTTGCTCCCCCTTTTGCTTTCATTATATTTTTCAACGAACGCATCAACTATGTCGAGAAATATTTCTTCGAAAAATGGAATGAATGATTGGTTGTGTATCATCTCGTGTTTGTTTATGGCCACCCGCATGAATGATTTGAGCAGGTAGGGTAGGTATTTGCATATGGGGTCTCCTGGGGGGTTCGCGGCTGGCCTGCTTTGTACTGCATCAGCGGCTACATACGGGTCTACTTCTCCGTCCTCACTGCCATAACCTCCATACCTTTGCAGAAGTACAGCAAGTAAGTGAGACACCTGGTCGGTAAGGTGACTTTTGTATGGCACTCTAGATCGTACGACTGCCTTATGCGGTTTTCTTTTCTTTTTTAGCTTATCGCAAATTACAGTGTCGGCCCACCAGTTAGAAAATAAAGTGAAGTGGCAGTAGGAGCAGAGGAGGAGGTACCTCTGGATGTACGCCAGGTCGTTACACGTGTTGGCGATGTAGGGGTCGTTCGTTCTGATGACCACATCTATCATGTTTTTTGTGGATAAGAAATTTCTGTACCGTTTGGCGAAATTTTCCTCTGTGGGGGGGACGTGTCCTTCCAGTGGTGTCGCTCCCCCCTGCTGGTCACCAGGATGGAGAAGCAGGTGGTCATTCTTTACAAAGTTAAGAAGCACATTGGAGGAGAGTATGAGTAAGTCGAACGGGTTGACATACGAAGTGGAAGTGAGTACAAGACGTTTAATTAACAAATTGAAGTCATTATCGTAGAACCCGTTTTTTACAAAAATTTCCTGCATTTTGGCTAGCTCCTCTACATTGTTCACCATTTTTGGTTCTATCTCCTTTTCCAATTTGCCGTTAAAATAGACAGCGTACTTTCTCATGGTGCAGTGGAGTGCGGGTAGGACAGACCCGTTTGGGTAGTACCCAATTGAGTCAGACACATAACTTAGGAGAGTTACAAAGCTGGTGTTGATGCATGCGTTTCTTTGGAGGAAGTTAAAAAATGAATCGTTGAAAAGGTACTTCTGTAGCAACACAGCAATATGTTGATCATGTTTTTTTTTTCGAGTTAAATGTTTTACGATCCAGTAGCAGTGAATGACTTTTTGTTCCTCATTGGTTGTGTGCATGAGTATCTCCTCAACCAGTTGTCGGAGCAATCCTACGTCTTCTATTTTGTACAGGCAAGTCAGCTCGAAAATGTTAAAGAGATAATGGTAGTGATTGTTTTTTACGGCCAAGTGGAGGTACTCTGTCAGATGCTCCTTAATTTTGTCGCTGTGGTAAAGTATTTTTTTCTCCTTTTCAATCTCCTCTTTGTGTAGCGTGGATAGAGTGAAGAAGTCTAGGAAGGAGCCATTAGTCTTTTTTGTATTTTCTAAATGGCTTATTATATGGTTCATTATTTCTGCGTCTTCGTTGTTCATTGTTAGAAGTTCTCTCACTGTTATGCTGCTAAGTTGTGGTGACGATGTGTTTTTGTTTTCCCCTTGACATATCTCTTCTTCATTTGGGAGACCCACTTGGGGAGTGCTGTCCTCACTAGGTGTGATGAAATTTGGCCTATTTATGGTTACCCCTTGGAGGCTACTTCTTTTCGCAGCGTAATGCCTGGCAGCTCTCTGGGTAGCCCCTTTAACCAACTTGACCTGCCCTTTTTTGTTTATCTGTACATGGCGCGCACTATGAATGAAGCGGTGAGGCCGACCCCACCTGATGATGTTGTAGAGAGTCATTGTTGTTCATCCTTAGAGGATCCCCCGTGTTAAGGAGATGCTTAACATGGCTTTGTCATTTGTGGCAGGAGGCATGGTGTTACTTTGAAGACTGCCCCACGGGGGATAAAACAATGCTGCTTTATTGAGGCATACACAGGGGTCGTACATTCTCATGGGAAGTGATTTGAACTAGAACAGGGGTGCCAACTGCACAGAGAGGGGGGAAAGAAGAAGACTGTGCATAGGGGGACATTACTCGTTCGGCTTCATCTACACTTGGAAGGAGCACCTCGGCTTTCTTTCCACACATGTTTAGCATTGTGGACGCAAAAAAAAAACAAATTGCAGCATTTTTTTTTTTTTTTTTTTTTTTCCACCTGATCTTGCTCTGTGTACATATCATTTGGCAAGCATTTTTTTTACCACACGGGTGACCTTCCCAACTGGTGACACATGATGTGATGTAGTTTTTTTTTTCTTTTGTACATATGCAAATGGGAATAAATATTTTTTGCTGTTCCATTTGGGTCAATTTACACAATTATGTAATACTACACTGATGATGAAAAAAAAAGAAAAGTTACTTCTGCTCGACTTTTTATAGCCATTTGCTCGTTGTAGCCCATCTTCGTAGGAAGGCTAGTGAAGAGGCCAACACGGGAGGGGGAGGGCTTAAGCATTATACTTTGCATATTGCTTAATTTTTTGCCATTTTGTCCCGTTGTTATAGCGGCGTGTGCCTCCCCCACCTGGGCGATCACTCCATAATTACGTACCTTTAGTAAGGACAGCGGTACTTGTCATGCCCGTGGTATGCCATTCAGCTGGACCCTCATCATTGTCTCGTATTACTTGCTCTTTTGTGAAACGATCCATCATGTGTTTGCAGTGAGGAGTGCACGTGGTGGCTGCGTATATTCCTTCTTGCGGCCAAGTGGGTGCGATTTGGGGAGGGGGAGGCGAGACACCAAGCTCGGGGCGTACGACTTCCGTACAATCGAGCGTAAGTGGCAAGTCGTGTGGAATGCGAAGAGGCTCCTGGATAGGGACTTTGCGCGGTTCAACCGGCGTGCTCGGGAACGAAGCGAAGGTGAACGAAGCGCAGATGAACGAAGCGAAGATGAACGAAGCGAAGGTGAAGGACGAGATGGTGGACTAGAGGGGGGCAAATGTGAAGGCGACCCGGGAGGGAAACTAACCCAGCGCAAGTTCTACATCCTGGACATGTTCCCCTACCCCTCGGGTGAGGGTCTGCACATGGGGCATATGCTCTGTTTCACCATAACGGACGTGTTGACAAAATTCAAGCGAATGACCAACCACTGCGTGTTTCACCCCATCGGATGGGACAGCTTTGGGCTGCCATGTGATAGGATGTCGATGAAGCTAAAAGTAGACCCAAGAAAAATTATTCAAAAAAATATTTTTAATTTTAAACAACAGCTACTAAGAATGGGATTCCTTTTCAACTGGGACCATGAAATTAATACATCAGATGCAACATTTTACAAGTGGACACAATGGATTGTCATTCAAATGTATTTAAAAGGGTTGGGTTATAAAAAGAAGTCTTATGTAAATTGGTCCAAGGAAATTAAGTGTGTAATTTCAAATGATGAAATGAAGAATGAAGCGAACGTGGAAGGATTAAAAGTAATAAAGAGGAAGCTGCTGCAGTGGTACCTTAGGATTACCAAGTACGCCACAAGACTCATTCACGATCTGAAGGACATCCAGTGGCCTGAAAAAATTAAACGCATGCAAATTAATTGGATAGGAAAGAAAAGAGGGATCCTCCTGAAGGCTAGGGTTATACCTATTCATGAGTGGTCAAGTGGGGAACAGTTTAGTACTCCTCCGCATTGTTTCACTCCACATATTCTTTACCATAGCATATATGCGAATGATGAGATGACTCTCCTTTTTAATTATTTGTACCGTGAGGGGGTGGCGGGTTATGGGTTCTTCGATTCGTTTGTTAGAGTGCAGAGTGGGCAGTATCCCATGTTAGCGTCTGACAACCAACTGGAACGCCTCATTTATGACCAGGACGCTGTTGAAAAGGTGCTCAGGGTGATGAAGCCAAGGGCACCTACGGTAAGGCTTCCATCCAACGGGGGGGAGAAAAAATATCTTCTTCAATTTGACTCGGATGGGGAAGAGAACGAAGGGGATACTTACGTAAAAATATTTCTACACGAAAAGGAGGCCATCTTTGACGGGGACAAATTATTAATCAGTGTGAATCATCCTGATATTCACCAGATAGTAAATGGGAACAACACTTTATTATCTTTTGTGAGTAGAGCAGTGAGGCAAAACGACACCGAGAGGTTAAAGGATGAACGGATCCTCTTCACAGGTTCTGTTATTTACAATCCCATAATAAGGTGTTACATTCCTATATACCTTTGTACATTTGTATTAGAGAACAGTAGGAAGTTGCTCTTCGTTCAGAGGGGGAGGAGAGATCAAGTCTGTGAAACGGCTAAGGGGGAAGAGATGTTGCACAATGTGTTATCCTCATCGAAGTATAGCAAAAGGTACAGTGTGTACAGTCTGAAGGACTGGCTGTTTTCGAGGCAGAGGTACTGGGGCGAGCCCTTTCCTTTTCTCTTTCCCGTGAAAGGGACAACAGGGGGGGATGTTCCCGCCGCGGGACAGCAGACACACTCTGTGAATAGCCAAGCGGAGGAGGGGCCAAGTGTGGAGAATACAACTGTGTGCAATTCGCCCATGAGAGAGATCTATATAGACGACGTCCCTGTGCATCTGCCAAAGTTTCACAAAGGAGTATACGAATTGGGTTCTAATAGGTACAATGAAGGATCTCCTTCCGTCTTGTCCCGATTTAAAAAGTGGGTTTTCCAAAGGAGAGGAAATGTTTTGTATAAGAGGGAGTGTGACATAATGCCCCAGTGGGCAGGGTCCAGCTGGTATTTTTTAAGGTACCTGGATTCAAAGAATGCGAATCGCATTTTTAACAAGGAGATGGTAGATATGTGGATGCCTGTTGATCTGTACGTTGGGGGCAGTGAGCATGCTGTGTTGCATCTTCTGTACGCGAGATTTTTTCACAAATTTTTGTACGACATGAAGTTGGTTAGCCATAAGGAGCCCTTTCAGAGGCTCTTCAACCAGGGCCTCCTCTTGAGTGCCACTTCGTTCTTTGCCTACACGACGTTGGACGGAAAGTTGGTTAGTTATGCCACGGTGAGGGGTGAAGCGGGGGAGGGGAATAATATCGAGCCGGATGCGGTGAACAAGCAGGGCTCTGTCCAAGCGAGCAGCGAGATGAGTAACCCTGGGGAAGTGACTCAGCCCCCCCCATCCGGCCAGTCTCTCTTATCGGAGCAGCCGACTCGCGGCACGGAAAAGGCGCTACAAAGAATGGTGCCGATCGCGGAGGGGAAGAAGTACAGAAAGTATAAAATTCCAGAGAAGCTGGTGGTGCAGAGGGAGGGAAAATATTTTCTTAAAGACGCTGCTCACGTAGAAGTACATGCCATTTATGAAAAAATGTCCAAGTCAAAAGGAAACACAGTGAACCCAAACGATATTGTGAAAAAGTATGGGTCCGATTGTCTGCGATTGTACATTTTATTTTTAGGCCCTATAGATCAGAACAAAAAATGGGACCTCAAGGGAATAAAAGGGACCTTTAAATTCTTAATCAATTTGTACAGCCTGTTTGTGAAGGATGTAGATGCTTCCCATTCGGTTAAGGAGAAGAGACAAGAAGAGTGTAGCGCCACTACGGAGGTTGACTCGGGGGGGGTTGTTCAGACATGTGGTGACGATAATACTGTTGAACCAACCAGCGAGGACAACAGTGATCATATAATTTGCAGCAAGTGTAGGAGGAAGAAAAAAAACAAGCAGATGATTCTTAAATTTGAAATGATTAAAAATGGGGGGAGCCAATATGAAGAAGGAAAATTCAACCCAGAAAAGAGGAAGGAAGCCATAAAACGAAATATTAGCTCGCTGTGGAGTCAAGACCATTCGTACAAAGAGCTATCAGATCGAATTGTAAAAAAAAAGGAACACGAAATTGAAAGGGAGAAGAAAGAAAAGGCAAATTTTTTTATTAACAAAATAAGTGGGTGTCTAAACAGCATGAAGCTAAATACAGCTGTTTCCTTTTTCATGATGTTTTTTAACGAAATTAAAAAATGGGACTACATCCCTTTGAAGATTTTTTTAATTTTTGTTAAGTTGCTTTTTCCCTTCTGTCCTCACATCTGTGAGGAGTTTTGGTTTTTCTATTTAAAGAAATACAGACCGGGGAGGAAGCAGATTTGTTACTTCTGCAATTCTAACTTGATGTACTTTTCTCGTTGGCCCTCGTTGTTCCAGTTGGAGGCACCAAGGATGGGCAAGCTTTCCATCCGGGTGAATAACCGCCACGTGACGTTTATGGAAGTTGAGGGGGGAAGAAGTTCAGAGCGTTGTGGAAATGCGGAAGGCCCCACAAATGACGAAGCGCCGGAGCGATCACAAAGCATCATTCGTGAAGCCACAAATAGAATAACGGATCGGGTTGAAAAAGAGGAGAAAAGGGGCAAACGCCTTGTCAACGTTGTGTACATTCCAAACAGAGTCGTAAATTTTATCTTCGAGTGAGGGGCGGCATGCGTGTTTAGCGAAGCGCATAATTGAGCGCGATACATAGTGCCCCCCTGTCTACTTCTGGCGTGTCTACGTCTTGTGTGTCTGATGGGGCGCCTACCCAGGTGTCTCTTCGAGCGCTTCTGCCAGCTCGTGGTCCCCGAGTATGTCCTCCCCCGCTTTTGTTTTTGTTGCCTTTTTTTTTGTAATTTTGTTCAGCTTCACCTCTGCATCTTTGAGCTCCCTTTCGAGAGTCTTCTCCGTGGCGCTTTCACTATACACGGACTTTTTTAAAGATTCCATTTGGTTCTTTATAGCTTGGCAGATTAACTCTAGCAACTCTAATTCTGTTTTCTTCATAAAGTTGTTATAAGATGGACAGGATTCCTTGTCCCTTAAGTCATATGCTGTTCCAGTTGCATCTCGAAAGACCCCCGGAAAGGCAGAAATTTCATATACCTTCCTAAATCCTTCTTTGTTAATATCTTCTTCATCTTCGTAGACCTCCAGTGGGACTAACCTCAATTTTCTTTTGGTCAACTCAGGCTCATAATTAAAGTCAGGCGTTGGCCACTCCGGTAGGACATACCACCATCGTATGAGGAGCTGTGCGACGAGCTTTTCCTTAGGGGTCCGATTGTGTGGGTCGAACGTACCTATAATGATGGAATCTGTTTCAATGTCGTTGCTTTGGCTGAGGCTATTTTCGAAATCGTCACCACTACTGTGCCTGTATTTTCGTTTTTGTTTATTTTTGCGGCTGCCTTTATCTCTCCTTTTGGTACTGTCACTACTCCCTTTGCTGCCTTTCTTTATCTTTTTCGTGACTACACTTTTTTTGCGCTTCTCTTTTGTTTCCCCTTTCTGCGCAGTTTTGGTGCTTTTTTTTTTTTTTTTTTGCCTTTATCTTTTTTCGATTTTTTTTTTTTCAGAGTACTCCCCTTGGCTTTTTGGTCAGAGTGTGTTTTAGAGGATACATGCGCCTTTGAGGATACCTTATGTTTTGAGGACTCATTTTTTTTCTTTGCGGCTGCACTACTGTTAACTACTACTACTACCTGTGCACTTCCTTTACTGTTCAAAATCACTTCATTGTTCTCTTTACGGTGTACGTTTTTATTCTTAGACCTGATGGTGTCACCATTGCTGGAGCTTTTTTGCACCAGGTCGCTATGCCTATCGTTACTATTGCCTACCCTACTTGGGGTCGAATTGAGTTGATTTTTTATTTTACTTTTTACAAGAATGGGTTGGTCCGAATCACAGCTGGATGTGCTATCTTCCTCTGTTGAGGAGTCGCTTCCTTTCCCTCCGCCTTCACTGATTTTTGTCTTTGTGCTAGCCTTTTCTTTTAAACGGCGCGCAGCATCTTTTTGTTTTGCAGTGTGCTTGTTTTTACTGCCTTGGAAGTCGTCACTACCACCGTGCTTGTTAATAAGATTGATCAAGTATTGGTCATCGCTACTTGCATCTGACTCAGGATCGGCGTCCCTGTCTTTGTTACCAGTTTGCATGTGCCCATTGATGCGGGAACGTTTAATATTTTTTACTTTCTCTGTCCCTTCGTTCCCGTTTCGTTTCTTTAGAATTGCGACCCCCATTTTGGCAACAGCGTCCCCGCTACTAATTCCAGCTGTGTCTCCCATTTTGACGCGCATTTTTGCCTGCTCAATTTTTATCGTTTTGAGAAGCGGCACGTCGTCCCCGTCGCTATCATCACTGTCGCTGATGACATTGACCTTGTCTGCTGGCGGTTCGCATGGACGTTTGTGGGACTGTCCCTCTGCACCTCCTCCCCCGCTCCCGTTTCCACCTCCGTCTCCTCCCGCACTGTCACTCCCGTTGATGATGTTAAGGCCTATGTTACTCATCCGCTTGCTCAGATATTTCCTAACTATTTTATCTTCCACATCCCCGCCGGTACTATCATTGGGCCCATTGTTATTGTTAGGGTTATCACTGAGGCTCGTGGCTTCACCCCCGTCATCGTTATGTCTACTAGTGTCATTCTTCCCCCCCTCGTTCGGGCCATTTTTATCAATGTGTGTTTTCCTTGTTTCCTCTTTTGTGAAGAAATGGTTTACCTCATTTGCATTGTAGGAGTGACTTTCCTGTTCACTGGCATTTTCCTGCACCTCACAATTTGCGCTTTGAACTTTTTTCATTTTTTAAATTTACACTTAAACATGGTTCGGAATTTTTTGCACAATTTGGCAGGCAGGAAATGCAGCAAGGTTGTGTGTGTGTGTGTGTGTGGAAGGGTACGCGAAAGTAGGCGCAAATGTTACCGCGAATTAAAAGGCAAATGCGGGGGAGATGGAGAAGCCAAGGCTCTTTATATGTTTATATTCACACGAGATGCCCCTCAGCTTGTGTAGTAACGTTAAATGGATCGACTTTTGATTGTTCTATGAGGAGGTGAAGGGGATTGTATAACCATCATATGGTGACTTATGGCAAAATGCGCAGAGGTGGGGGAAAATCCCAGATGAAGAACTTCTTCCTCTCAGGGTTGTCAGAATATGCTCATGTAAGAAGGAATCAATTCAAACATGTGTAAAAATAATCGGCGTCCCTTTTTCTTATAGATTCACTTTTTCCATATCATCAAGGGGAAAGGTGCTAAGAAAAAAAGTAGAGCGAAAAGAAAAAAAAAAAACAAAATAAAAAATAACATAAAAAGTAGAAAAAAAAAAAAAAAGAACAAAAAGAACAAAGCAAAAAGAAAAAAAAAAAAAGGGGGCGGTTCCCCATACATGCAAAGCACAATTGTCGCTTTACAAAGATATTCCTTCCCATCCTCTTGAGGCAAAAGTGACCAATTAAGGCCCAGTTGAAAAAGGGGGAGATATAAAAAGTAGGAACACATAGGCGCGTACAAGGCAAAAAAAAAAAAAAAAAAAAAAGTGGACCTTTTTTTTGTTTTGTCAAACGGGGAGATACAAAAAGGGCAAGAAAAGATAGTATAGAAGTGGGAAACAAAATTATTGCATGAAGGGAAAAGTGAAGCGAGCGTGAAGTGAAGCAAGGGACAGGCAACCCGTCCATGAAACAGTCCATCACATCGAATCTCCCATTCGTGTTCCCATTTTTTGGCCAGCGGGGGAGAATCTCGAATGTATGTTATACAATACCCCCCTGCGTTTTAGGCGCACATTTTTATTTTCCCCTTTTTGAAAAAAAAAAAAAAAAATCCAAGAAATACGACAAGTGCTTAGTTAAGCAGTTCGAATGTGTACTGTGTAATGGGGATATGTTTTCCATTTTTTCCCTTTCTTTTGAATTTATAAAAAAAAAAAAAAATGGCCATTGTATTTCCGTCCCGTCCAGGATTCATTCATACACATCTTTGTGTACTAGTGTGTACGTGTGTCCCTACCTATATGCCCCAACGTTACTTTCACATGCATTTTTCTTTTCGTATTGTTTTTCCCGTGCCACACAATCGATCGGTGGAGTGTCCCATCCAGCAGTGCAGTGTGTACTCAGAATAAATTAAGGCTGTTTTTTTAAAAAAAAAAAAAAAATTCCTTAAAAGGTATCGATGAGCTTTTAAGAAGAAAAGCAGTGTATGTTTAAACAAAAAAAAAATTGAGATAAAAAAAAAATGAAAAATAAAAGTCAAAATAAAACAATTCACGAGCTGAACAACGAATAGGGGAGCACGGTCCACATGAAGAGATAGCAAATTATCACACAAGTGATGCTTATGCAACTTCTGTGGATGGACAACACTACATGGGGTAACACAGCTCCTCTGTAGTGGAGGTGGATGCGTAAGCACATCTTCCTATACATATAAAACGTTTGGTATTCGTTCGCCATGTCTTTCTCCTTCCAGGAAGGGGCATAAATAGCACGCCTCATGTGAACTTACCCTTTACCAAGTCGTCCATGTGAATGCCCTTTCTGCGTCTCGAATCGGATTGATTCTTACCTCCTGCGTCCCCTTGAAAGGACAGCCCCCTGGAGTATAAGGGAGGCAGATCCAAAAATCTCTCAACCACTTTTATTTTACAAATTTGGGTCGTAAGTAATTGAAAGAAGGTGTTTGTGATCAAATAAATGAGTAACCCCGATGGCATGGATTTAAAAAAAAATAATGAAGATATATAAAATAATCTCATGCCTAGCTTTGACACTTGTTTCATTTTTTTTTGAAAATCGCTTTCATCTGCAAGGAGGGAACTGGACTTGCTTTTGCTTAGTGCCTTGTCAATCAATGCTGTTAATTCATTATTTGATAATAGCAAGAGGGAGGACAACAGAGGGAGTATATAATATGGGTCAGGTAAAGAAAGACTGTCTAACCATAGTGGAGACTCAAAAGTAAATTCTTTAAACACTTCAGGATAGGAGGCCATTTTTTTCATAGAAAAATAAAATATAAAAAATAAAGGGGTTTGGAAAAATGCCATTAGGATAATTGATTTGGGGATTAAAGATATCCCATGGGTATTTCTAATGTTAAGGATTTTTTTTTTAAATTCAAGTGCCATTTTTATATTTCCATCTTGTGCATTACTTTTTAATTTATTTGTCAATTCTTTTATTAGAGGGTTTAATATTTTTTGCTTTCTTCTGTCCCGTTCTGCCGATACGGTTAAGGGTAAAATAATTATCCTCATGAATGACGTCGTTGCTGCGATAGAAGTCATCCAAGAACAATCGAACATAATTTTTGTGCAATTTAGTAATTCATAAACGAGTTCGACATACCAGGAAGATTCGTAGCTGTCTACATCTTGTTGCAAGTTAGCTTTGCATTTTTCAATGATGAAATGAGTGTACGGGATGATTTCATCATTTGTAACTTCCCCTGGGGGGACATCCCCCAGTGTCTCTTCATTTTTGTCACTTTTGGCCCATTCGAGATTTTCTTCCCCCTTATGCTCACTATTGCATGTTTTTTCCTTGTCCCGTGTGGAGCACTCTGCCGATTTGTCTGCTCCGATCCATGGGCTGTATCCCTTTGAATTGGCTCCATCACAGCTAGCGACGCTACTGGGTAGGTGAATAAAATTTCGAACGTGGACAGAATACGCCCCCCTGGTACCACCACTTACACCCTTTACTTCTTTCTCGCATGTGCGATTATGCCCATAATAATTTATCGCGCAGTCATGTTTCCCTCTTTTGAAAAAGTTGCTACAAAAAAATATATTCTGAGAGCTTTTCTTTAATATTCCATTGTTCAGCTTAATGTGTGAGTGGGTGAAGCTCATATTATTGAATAAGGGGCTAATTGGGTAAGGTGTAAAGAACAGGAGGGAAGAGCGTTAGGAAGAAGAAGCTACATATCTGCACCTTTGCAAATCATGGCAGTTCTGCGCGGAAAGAATGGAAACAGAACGAATATACTCTCCTTGGGAAAGAACGGGGATGCTATCGTATATGTACATTTAGGTAGTTCCATTTTATGTATGTTTTTTTTTTTTTTTTTTTTTTTTTTTTTCCGTTTTTGCCTGACCGTTCATACGATTTGGCTAGATATATTTTTTTTTTTTACCGACTTGTTCATACAATTTGATAGATTTTTTTTTTTTTTTTTTTTT
>NW_012192586.1:99978-113057 GCF_000956335.1 Plasmodium fragile | reverse complement strand
CAGTCATGTTTCCCTCTTTTGAAAAAGTTGCTACAAAAAAATATATTCTGAGAGCTTTTCTTTAATATTCCATTGTTCAGCTTAATGTGTGAGTGGGTGAAGCTCATATTATTGAATAAGGGGCTAATTGGGTAAGGTGTAAAGAACAGGAGGGAAGAGCGTTAGGAAGAAGAAGCTACATATCTGCACCTTTGCAAATCATGGCAGTTCTGCGCGGAAAGAATGGAAACAGAACGAATATACTCTCCTTGGGAAAGAACGGGGATGAAATCGAAAATGTACATTTAAAAAGTTAAGGATTATGTATGTTTTTTTTTTTTTTTTTTTTTTTTCCGTTTTTGCCTGACCGTTCATACGATTTGGCTAGATATATTTTTTTTTTTTACCGACTTGTTCATACAATTTGATAGATTTTTTTTTTTTTTTTTTTTTGGCTAATTACGCACGGAATGAAGATGTAGCGCTGCGAGGCGAGACTGTTGCAGCTTCTTAAAAATGGAGAAGCACACCTGCGAGCTTCGGAGAGGTTTGACGGCGCTCCCATTTTGTGTACCTTTGCGCACATTTTTGAGCACACCTTGGGGGAAGTGAAGGAGAAATGTTGGAAACAAGCGCAGGGAAGGCATTTTAATTGTCGTAAAGGAGGACAGACTCCCACCAGGGTGTGTGTGTACCTCCGACCAAATTAAGCTTTAATTAGGACAAAACAAGAAGGATGCTCCACAAAATATGTGTGGCAGAACGGGGAAGTACAATAATGCACACATTTGTCCAAAAAAATACAATAAGTAGTAGAACATGGTGACCCCACATTGTGCGGGGTAAAAAACCACTGCAGAGATTGTTATGTATTGCATTGCGTTCCACGCAGATGCATAAAACATCTCTACAGGCTATTTTAAGGGGCCAAGTGTCTTCCCCCTAGAATGCATGCCAAATGCAGCATCAATTTGCCATTACGATGTGCGCAATTTGTTGTGCGTGAAAAGGAGAGGGAAAGACAAACTAGAAAGATACTTTTGTAAGAATTAATTGTTTTTTTAAAAAAAAGGGGAAATGTGGCAAGCACTATGAGAAACAAATTAAAAAAAGAACGAAATGAAAAAATACATAAAAAAAGGTTTCGCCGCCACCTAATGATCGCTAAAAAGGCTACTTGTTCGGTGCGAGCAAAAGGGGTGGGCATAAAACTGGTGACGCAAAATCAAACAAATTGTGATGCAATATGTCACGGTACAAAACAAACAGCGGAAGGTGTACTTCCCCCCCCAAAAAAGGGGCACACGTGTGAAGCGACCCAGCGTATATATGTAAAGCATCCAATTCGGTGTGGTAGACGTAAGGAAACGCTGGACAACCTCACCTATTTCAAAAGAGCACACCAAACACATCAATTAACATCGTTGATGTACAATTTGTTCAGTTCGTACGAAATTGCAGATGGGGGGAAAATTCCAATGTCCGTGTAAAATAGGGTAATAAAATGGTGGGGAAGAAATTCATACAAATTTCTACCTTCGTCAGTTGTATTTTCTGTACAATAAGAGTAAAACTGTTGGGAGGAATTTTTTATTTTTTCAATTTTTAAAAATTTATACGCTTCACAAGTCACATAAAATTCTTTTTTATTTAATGAACACAATTCGGCTAGCTGTTTAATACCTTTCTTGTTAATAATTCCTCCATTGTCGATTACGAGTTCTGTTCCTATGACGACAAAATCGATTTTGCTTAATACATCCTTAACATGGTCAAGGTCAATTTTTGTTACTTGAATATGTTCCCTCTGCAAATCTTCAACAAACTTATCGTCGAATTTTTTGTCCTTCTTTAAGTAGTCCTTACAGATATGCTCTGTGCAGGTAAAATACACACTTACGTGCTTCATTTGATTCTTTACGACATTCAGTAGTAAGCTTTTTACGCACTCGGAGTTGCTGTGTGTTAGGATGGTCGTTTTTTTATTGATGAACATGATATTGCTGCTATTCCCTATGACCCTTAAACTCTGTTTAACGTTTTCTGCGAAATCCTGGGCGCTGCTGGAGATGAGGTTCTTCAGGTTGGGGATATTCTGTCCAGGGGGGAAGATGACGGGAAAAGGAGGATAAGCGGCGACTGGCAGGCAGAATAGGCACATATATAGGTACGCACACGGAACGCACACAGATGTGTGCTCGCGCGGGGGTATTAAATGATCAACCGGGGTGTTTCCCCCAGACGGACCGCTTCAAGCGAGCTTCCTCAAAACATTCCCTATGCGTATAAAGCAGTATATGCACGGGTGCACACAGCAGTAGACACAGACTCGGACGCAAAAACACATGTGTGTATTCCCCCCGCACGCTCGCTCAACTTTCTTACATTTTCATTGTGGGTGTATTTTTTCACCGCAAAGTGAAGGTAGATGTCGCTGGAGGACAGAATGGGGTATATGGTCATCCTTTTCGAGTGGGGCATGGCTAAAATCTCTTTTTGTGTTTTCTCGTTTTTTACGAAACTTTTTAGTTTTCCATTAGCCTCATTTAGGTTAACGAACAGTTCAAAGTTGGTCTTTGTCATGTTACTCTGTAGGACTCTGCGATGTGTGTGCGTGGAAGGGTCACACATGGGACTTCATATAGGTACGCATTTATACACAAGCACGCGTTCAGACTATAAACATACGCGCGCTACTCGAATAGAAAGAGAAATGGGCTATTTATTGCATTTCCTCTTTTTTATACACGATGAGCTTCTCATTTGGGGTTTGTGACTGTGGTCGTGTTGTCTGTGCGTAATTCGCCCCCCATTCCTGTTTCCATTTATCGTGTTTTCACGCGTTAAGCGCTTGCATCTTTAGTTCTCTCAGCATGGGGTTAATGGGATTGTTGGAAGCTAACTGATCGTGTTTTGTGCTTTTTTTTTTTGGTGCATGTCCAATTGTTTTTTTCCCCTCTGTGTGTTTCATTATTGTTCATTTTTTATTTTTCATTTTTTTTTTTTTTTTTCCTTGTGGGTCATTTTTTGGTCTTACTGAGCTATGGCCTTCATGGCCGCTATGTGCATCTCGTCCTTGTCCTCAAAGTAGTGCCTTTTGAACGCGCGCACGACTGCATGGGGGATGGAAATAATTGGACGCATAAAATGTTGTGTTGTCGTAGGGGCAACAAGGATCATTTAAAGCATGGTGTGTAAAACGTATGCTACGTAAAATCTTCCGTTTTAAAAATAAAACTGTTGACCCTACGAACAAGCCATATGTTGTAAAAGAAAAAAAAAAAAAAAAAAGCGTGAACCTGTAACAACGACAGGTACATACCTTCATGCTCCTCAGGCGTGTCGCCTTCCTCATTCGATTGTTCACAGTGCTCCATTGTAAAAGGAGTCATTTGGTTTTCACGAAAAAGGGAGGGCAAAAAGCAATTCCGGATGAAATGCTCTTTTGTGAAAATGTTCCTATTGTGTTGTATTTCATATTTGGATAATATTTATTATTATTATTTTTTTTTTCCCCTAATTGGTAATAATTTTTTCAATTTTTGCCTGACCTGTGCAGATACTTTTTTCGCATTTGGAACGGGGAAGAAGTGCTTGTGCTTCGTTCGCTTCGGTAGTTGTGGAAGTTTTCAATGTTGCGGGGTTTTCCTTTTTGCGCAGTTTTCACTTTTGTGAAGTTCCCATTCTTGTGAAAGTGGAGAACGGAATTATGAACCTTTTCATGTAGCTTTTAAAACTCGGATGGGATGCCGTAAAAAGCGCGTTAAAAAAAAAGAAAAATAGATAGTGAAATTGCAATGTGAACATACACAAATATGACGCTTTAGGAAGGGTGAACTTTCTCTTCAAACACACTTGGTCAATTTTAATCTTTTTGACATTTAGAATTGTGCAATTTGGATAAGGTTTAGCCATTTAAAAAAATGAGATGAATGACAAGCTGTTCATCTTTTTCTACTTATTCCTGTTAATCGCATCGTAGGGGTAGAAAAAAACAAAATGTCATAATAAGTAACCCCGTGTGTGTGTAACTTTGCAGCCCACTTAAAGACACAGCAGTGTTGTATTTTCTCCATTTATGGGCAAACGAAATTAATGGCGTCTTCTATTTTTTTTTTTTTTTTCTTTTCATGAAATAGTAGTATATTTTTCTCTACCATTTGTAATCCTTTTGGTGTCTTCAAAGAAAGGGTACAAATAAATGAAATACAGGGAGTGCAAACGTTTTAAGCAAAAATGACTTCTCCTTTTTTGGGAACAATTCGGATGCCATTTAACCGTAGTCAAATAGCACACACTGTGGTAGCTTTACATCCCATGTCAACAAACTGACCTGAGGGCATTCATGCATTTGAGCGACTGTCGGTGAGACAGGCCACCCCAGGTGCTCGGTTGTTTAAGTACCAAAACGGAAACAAAATAATGTGTCTATGGTTCATCATACAGGGATGATAGTGGTACGTGTACCTCCACAAAGTAAAAAAAAAAAAAAAAAAAACAACAACAACAGGCTGGTCGAACCGTGAGGGAGAATGTTGCATCCGCCCACGGGGTTCGCATCGAAGGGTTAACCAAATGGGGGGGGGGGGGTTCTCTCTCCCCTTTGGACTACCTACAAAAAGAAATGGGTGTTTAGGTGCGATAGGATGCTAGCGCGGAGTCACCCCACGTATAGTAGGTCCACCCGTAGTAGTACACACATCTTGCAACGAAGTGTGTGCTCAAAGCTTCACTAAACAAGAAGTGGTATGCGTACCATCAAAACGTACTCACAAAAAAAAAATATAGCATCGATTTTATCTCCACTTGCGCTTAATGAGTGTGCTTCTTTTTGCGGGAAAAATGCTTGAGGCGGGGGTCTTCCGTTGATTCGGGTGGGGTTTGCATGGCAAGGCCACGATGGGTAGTACCTCGTCCACATCGCCACTACTAACCGGGCCACTTCTAACCGGGCGACTTCTTCACCGCGCTTTAGAACTGCTCGAGGATGCTGCCCACCCCGAGATCGCGAGAAAGGCACGTCTCCTCATCTGCGTCCGAGTTGTCCGGAGACACGCAGTGTGTCGTTTCATATGTGCCGTAGGGATGGGGCGAACTTGGGGTCTTCTGTACATCCTTAGGTGTTTCGTTAAAGACGGGGAAAAGGTATAAGAATAGGATGGGGATGATATTAGTGAGGCAGCAAATGATAATCATGAGGGGCAAATTTTTAAAATTTCTTGAAGTAATATGAAGTCCATAAGTTAGGAAAGATGAAAGGAAGGAACTCATAATGACGGCTAGATTATGAACAGATAAGAACAGAGAATAAATGGTGGACTCGAATCCTGCAGGAATAATACGTGAGCATTTAACTAAAATAGGCATGGTTTGAAATTCAGCAATAAATTCTATGAGGACAGTGTCCGTGATGATAAATAGAGTGTTTGGAAGGTAGAGGAAGTGGTTCATCTTCGTTACGACAATTAGGGGTAGCAAACAGAGGGGAGTAATAATAATTGTGGAGTACAGAATTAATTTGTTTACGTCGACTGTACTGAATAGAAACATGTAGGATAAAATAGCTATTAAGCTAGCCAAAGATTGGAACATGGCCATTTTCCCCAATAAATCAGGACTAAATTTTAATTCATTAGTCATATAAAAAAATAAAGTGCTTCCACATGATGGCATAGACATGAGGAGGAAGATAAAAATAATAAAATTTTTAACATGTGGTATTTTGACCATATCGTAGATACACTTTACTTGATCCTTCATAGAACATTTTTTGTAACTTTTTTTTTCCTTGGTGAAAAAGGAAGCGGTTAATACGAGTACAGGTAAAAAAGCCCCAATGAGAAATATATGTTGCTTAGTAATCACTGATAGGAGGTACCCTGATAGGTAGGACATGATTGCAAAGCTTAATTTTCTGAATCCAAAAAAGATGGACACATTTTGTGCTGAGCATTTTACTGTTCCTTTTCGGCTGGAGGTCACCACTTGTGCTTCTCCTATGACGTTACATAAGGAGCTCCCAAAGAAATATATCATTAGCAGACCCACTGTCACAGTAATGTTCGTGTGGCTTATCGTCCCCAGTGCGATTAGTGAGAGGATGCACAGTAGGGACCCAAGGAGCAAGTAGTACTTTCTTCGGAACCCCCAGATGGGGAAGCTGTCTGAGATTATTGCCCACAGGAGCTTGATCGACCAGGGGAGCTTTATAAGGCTCAGGATCACGCTGAGTGTTGCTGCGTCGATGGGGGTTGGAATGTTACGTGAGGGGGCGATGTGCCGCTGTAAAGGGACAGTATATTCTCATGGGGAGGGGGTTTTCCTCCAAAAGATCTCCTCAAATAAGGACATCGTCATTATTTGTGAACCATTGGCTTGTTCGCACACACATGTGTATAATACGAAACTGTTTGTAGGGAGATGTGTTCACGCATTCATATTAACCTACCCGGGTGCACCTTGTAATTGTCCTTGAAGAGATACAAAATGGACAGGTTGCAGAGTACCTCGACTCCCTGCAGCATCGCTATGTGGAAGGGGGGCAACGTGTCAGGTGTGTGGGAGGCGAGCGTTAAAGGGGCGGCAAGCTAGCCTTTTTTAAAAAAGGGGAATGTGCATGTAGGGCGTGCTGAGGGGGGGCAGAAGTGGCTAACAAACCTATAAGACTTGAGGAGACTTTGTTGTATATGGAGTCGTCTTCTGGGTCCTCTTCATCGTTTACTATTTTTTCGATCAAGTAGCTGTTCTCGGTGACGGAGCCGGAGGACTCAACTGCAGTGGAGGGGTGGGGGCGAAGAAACATATGGCAATTGTTCAAGTTCGCACTTGTCCAGCTTGCGGAGGGGGGAGCCGCTAGGGCAGTCCACACACGCACACACATATATATAGACGCGTCTTCGCGTGTGGGCGTACTCGTTAAGGTGCTGCACGTTTCGTAGCTCGTGTGCTTCTCCATAGTGCGTAGAATGAACAAGTGAATGGAACAGTGTTATATGTGGAGGGCAAGTGGATTGACGTTATCCCAACTGGTCCTAGCAACAAAGCCTTTTTTAGGGGAAGGAATAAATACAATCATTCATCATAAGGGTAAAATGGAAGCGAATGCGCGGGGTGATTGCAATGACGTAACGAACAAAGGGGAACATAACACAGCACGGGGGGGAAACACACACAAAAAAAAGTGACCCCCCAAATTGGTGACTATATTGAGGAGTGTTTAAGATTCGACCAGAAGGACATGTTGTGGTTCAGGTGTTCCGTCGAGCTGGCAAGATAACGTTTCACGGATGCAGCATGGAGATGACGCGTTAGACAATGAAAAAAGGAGCAACAGCGATAACAAAAAAAATAAATATATACACGATGTGTACATTTACATATGTGTATATGCACATGTGTACCGTCACCCGTGTGTCGCCTTTTTAATTTTCTAAATAGGAAAATATCAAGGCAGTGGAAAGGGCAGCAGTGGAAGGAAAAAACACTAACGTAGCGTGTATAACAGCGTGGAATACAAATTTTCCCGATTGTGCAATCGATGGAAGGAGGTGTGTGTCATGGACGGTGGACCTGTTGTTAACGCGGTGAAGCGTTAGACGGATGAAATACAAAGGGACAATTCGTGAAAATAAAAAATTTTGAAGTAGCAAAGGTTTTCCCGTCGAACTGATCAGTGTGAACAAAAATGCACACAGCACATGAAGTGCAAGCGCGGAATGTGTGCTCTTTCCAGGGAAGGAATTTTTTTTTTTTTTTTCCCGCCATATGTAAATTTAAAATGCACAAGTTGTTTATGAATAATTGTGGACCAGTTGAACCTTTTGAGCAAACATCATTTTTGTTGTTCCTTTTTTTTTTTTTTTTTTCCTAAATGAAGATACCAAATGGGAAATAATATTCCCCCGTTGGGTAACAGAAAAAGCGGGGGGAGCAAAAAGCAATTTGTAAAAACTTCCCCATCCATGAATCAGAAAAAAAAAAAAAAAAAAAAAATGTGCAAATTGGGAAGGTGCGTATCTGTCTGCTGCATTATAACCCGTCTCTCTGTTGGTTTGCAGGACGGTAGCTACAAAGCTGATGTGCTTGTTCGTTAAGAAGGTTAGTGTGTGTGGGGTCAACTCTGTAAATGTTCTCAGTGGTCATCGTTATGGTGGTTCTTCTTGTGCCAATCTTTGCTATGCCGCACCCAACTGTGCTGTCTTTTTTCCCTTCCCAAGTGACGTGATTTTTTCAAATGGAGAAGCTGGGATACAGGCAACTAAACTTGCACGCACGCCGCATCGACTTTGTCGTCTGCTTCCATTTTTCTCCCTTTACAGAATTGGTGAAATGGCCTACATCTCATTCTTCACATGTGGCTTGAGGAGGTTTTCATGTAGAGGGGGAGGCCGTGTTGCCGCCATTGGGGTGTGACAAAAATTGTTGACATATACAATGTGTGCGTTTGGGGACGGGGTGACGAGGAGGGAACAAAGCATTGAAGGGAAGGACGTCTTTTTTTTTTTTTTTCGCTCATCAGTGTGGAAGTGTTTAAATGTGTGTAGGCCTGTGCACATTATTGTAATGCTCTCTTCCCATAAAGGATATCTGTGACGGGAACAGCGCAGAAGACTCCTCCCCTGGGGAGAGGGAGTTACCGTTATTGTGGGGGGGAGGGAAAAATTATCCGTCACGGGGGAAGCAATTTTGAGCGTGGGTATGCTGCTCTGCGGCACGTACATGTGACACCTCTTTCGCGAAAGAAAAAAAAATAAATAAAAAAAAAAAAAAACACATTTGCGCACGCGGCGCACCGCATTAAACATAGCAAAGACAGCAGCGTTGAAGGGAAGCGCAAGACCAGTTCCATTTCGAAGCAACATTTTTGTGTCGCCTTTTTTGTGCCAGATTACGAGGGGGAGACCGTTTTTTCTCTCGTATGATGTCTTTTTCGAAACATCCCCAATGATGAAAAAGAAGAAAGAGAAAAAAGGAAGCAGCGATGTTGTGAATAAGGGGAAAGGGGAGCAGGGTAATCCACTGAGCCATTTATCACAGGAGGAGGATAAGGATGGATATGATGACACGAGAGAGATCACCCTAGAGGGGGAAGTATCTTTCGTTGGGGAAAGCACCAAAAGGGAGACCAGCAACATGAGTGTGGAAGGGCATGTCCCTTTGCAAGGGGTAAGCACCCCTGCAGATGGAGAATCTAATTCGGCGGTGGGGCAGCAGATCTTTGGAGACAGCCCAGAACATTATGAATACTACGAAGAAGAAACATTGAGGGGGGAAGAGGAAGAAGAAATCAGCGACATATCAACAGATGAAATGCTGAGTGGAATGGAAAGTGATACGGACGTGCCGGAACAAGTGAAGCAGTTTACCTCGGGAGGAAAATTTATGTATAAACATTTTTATAATGAAGAGATCAGTGCGTTGTCAGAGGAAATACAGGAAAAGGAAAGGATTCTAGAGGAAATTAATAAGACAACATGGAAATTAAAAAATCGATTCCTCAAGTTGGAGAAACACATCAATACCAAAAAGAAGGAAGTCACAAAAAAAAAGAAAATTGTGGAGGAAAAGAAAAAAATGCATGAAGAAGAAAATGGAGCGTGTGTAAATGTCCAAGCAAAGAATCAGTTTTTGGTAAAACAAAATGAACAGCTAAAATGTGAAAAAGAGAGAAATAATGCAAAGATTATAAAAACACAGAACGACCTCATAGAGTGTGAAAAGAGCATAGAGGATATGAAGGAAAAATTAGTCGATAAGGAAAAGGAACTATACGAATGGACCGTTCAAATTGAAAAATTACAAAAGGAAGAATTCGAAGTGGAGAAATTCGCCCTTTGTCAGGATAAGGAAATTGAAAATATGACTTACAAGTTGGAGAAACTAAATGTGGAGAAAGTAGAACAAGAAAAAAAAGTGAACAGAATGAAGACAAAAAATATGCAGCTACATATGGAGTTGCAAGAAAATATAAAAGAAAATGAAAAAATGGAAGAAGAAAAAAAAAAACTTCGAACGAAATGGAAGTGTGTTGTGGACAGTATAAATAACAGAGACCAAACAATCTTCAAATTTGAAGAAGAATATACCAAATATACAATGAAAAAAGAAAAACTAATGGATAAATGTAAGGAGATAAATGAACATATAGAAATGCAGAGGGGAAAGAATCACGTGTTGAGTGATAAAGTAAAAAGGGAAGAAACGAATTTAAACAGAATAAAGAAAGAACAGAATAAGGTGGATGAAGAATTGAAGAAGGCATATGATGAAAGGGATATTTTGGTCAAAGATTTGGAGTGCGAAAAAATCACAAGTAGGGAAAAAGTAGAAGAGAAAAATAATCTCCAAAATAATTTAACCGAGTTGGGAAAGACACTGCAGAAGTTAGTCCAATCATTTGAAGAGTCGAGGAGAGAATACACCAAGGAGGAATTAAAGAGTGTCGAGAAGAACCAACTTATCAAGTCCAGCGAGCAAATCCTAATCGAACATAACGGGAAGCTAGCCAAATTGAATGCACAAATAAAAATGCTGGATGAAGAAAAATTTCAATTACAAGAATATTTACAGAAGAGCAAAAACGAGTACACCATTTTGGAGACAGATATGGTTGGCACACAAATAAAAATTAAGCAAATGAAAAGTAATATAAAAAAAATGGAACAAGAATTGGAAAGGCAGAAGGAGATTCTATACAAGTTTGACTTCCAAACACAAGTGCTAACGAAGAAACTTAATGTCGCTTCCGGGATTAGCACCTTTGAAAAAAAAAAAAAATGTCAAAAAAAAATAGACACTCTGGAAAAAGAGTTCACTAGGTATGAAGATATATACACGACTCTGAACAACGAGATGAAACGGATTAATGTTGAATTAAAAAATATAAAAACTCAGCAGATGTCCATGAAGGAAGAGAAGGGAAGCATTTTACACGACACAGAAAAGTTGGAGCTTGAAATTAAATCCTTAGAAAGTACCGTGCTTGCCCAAAATAAAGAAAAAGAAAATGTCATGCTGATCGAAATGAACCTAAAAATAGAGTTAGACAAAATGAAGGAAATTTTTTCCAACAATTTGGATAGCTTAAATGTTTTAAAAGTAAAAAAAAAAAAAAATGTTCAAAATGAAAAGCTGAACGAGCAAGACATGCATGCACACATCGACTCGCTCAAAGTGATTGTAAAGAATATGAGCGACGAATTGCATAAGTTAAATATGCAGGTGCACGACAAGAAAAATAGGTGCAACAATTTGGAGCTCAAGTTGGACGCAATCCATGTCCGCCACGGGGACGAGGAGCACCACCCGCAGGGACAACAGGACGAGGCTGGCCGATTGGACAGACCCGACGATCAAGACAACAAGCACATACTCTACAAAATAAAGATCGAAGAAGACATTTCTAATTTGAAGCAGGAGATAGAAACTCTAGATGCTAATATAGAAAAAGAAAACCAGCAGGTGAATCAGTTCCAGAAGACGCTAAATGAAATCATTCAGACGAACAAAGACTTCAGCGATAACATAAAATGCATCAACCCAGAGTACAAGGAGCTTTTAAAAAAAAAAAACAAATTAAACAAAAAGTGCAACCAAATTAAGGAGGATATTGCTTCCATAGAGAAGGATATAAATGAGTACAACAAAAAAATTAAAGAAGTGGAAAAAGAGCTGAATTATGTACTCACGGGAGCCAGAAGTGTGGAAGATAAAGTCACCGCTTTGAAGGAAAATAGCCGTAAAATGGAGGGAATCATTAATGACCTATTCGTCAAAATAGAGAGAGCCTCCAATCAGCTACGCACAATCGTCGGAGCCAAGAAGAAGCCGATGGGCAGTCAATTGGGTGGGTCCCTCAGCGACCACGATGGGGAGGCTGACCCAACGGACGGAAGCGCAGACAATGGCGATGAGCGTGTCTCACTGGAAAAGAGGGTCTTCAAGCAAATACAAATGGAATCCCTAAAGGAGAAGCTCGCTTTCCTCGTTGAGTGCTTCAAAAGCCACGGGGATAACGAAGTGGTGAGGGAGATTTACAACGTTATAGAGGCCTCCGAATGAGCGCAAGGACGAGGCGCAAAGGAGGGTTGCTCTTGTGTAGCGCTTACCAAACTGGGATTCTCCGTTTCATTGCGCGAGGAGTGCCGATTCTGCTATACCCGCGATGTCCATGTTTAACTGTGTCCACATGTATTATATATATATATTTATTTTTTCCCACACATGTTGGGGTCCCCTGTGATCAACCCGTCTAGTCCACCTTATTAGTTGCACAAATGTGTTTAACCGTATGGGGGGTGAACACATGCCTCGCGACATGGACCTTTGCGCGAGAATCACGACCACTTCAACAACGCCAGTTGGTTATCCCATTTTTATATTTACACATCCGATACCTCTTTTTATCGTTTAGTAAAAAGAAAAAATTAAATATATGACGAAAAAAAAAAAAGAAAAAACAAAATAAAAGGGGGTGGGGGAAAGCATATACACATATATATGCATATTAATACATATATAGGTGCGAGGAAAGACAGGGGACAAAGGGCATGTGCGCCGTGCCCCGATGCATGGATGGTGGGGGTATAAACAGCACACATGTGTAGATACAAAAAAAAAAAAATACAAGTGCAGGAAAAATGAAAAGGCTAACCATGAATTAAACAAACGAGTGGGCGCACTGGGAGAATTAGATTACCGCAGTGCGCGCGGCAATTTTTTGGGTGGCCACGTATTTGACATTTTTAACAGATGAATAGGAGTAACGCAATAGAGGAAAGGAGAAGTAGCGCATGCGATAAGTTTGCAGAAAAACTTGCACCCTTTACTTCGAGGCTTGTAAAGGCTTGTTCTACGTCGGCTGTCAAGGCTTCTGCGTCCACATTGTTCTTGATGATGTCGTTGGTTTCTTCGCCGAGGACGTCCCCTATGACTACGATGAGGGGGGAGCCGCTTACGTCGTTTTCATTTGCATCATGTCCGCTGTCATTTGGAGCATGTACGTTTTCATTTGCAGCATGTGCGTTTTCATTTGCATCGTGTCCGCTGTCATTTGCAGCATGTGCGTTGTCATTTGCCGCATGTCCGCTTTCATTTGCAGC
>NW_012192586.1:97542-99878 GCF_000956335.1 Plasmodium fragile | reverse complement strand
TGTCATTTGCAGCATGTGCGTTGTCATTTGCCGCATGTCCGCTTTCATTTGCAGCGTGTCCACCTTGATTGACCCCGTTCCCGTGGGTACCATTCTGCGAATTGCTGACCTGCAGCACGGAGAGGCTACCCTTCGCATTCTTGAGCGCTTTCCTGTTCTGTTCAATTTCGCGCAACTCCTCCAGCTTCAACCTTTCGTAGAATAAATTGTATTTGCTGGAAAATTCGTTTATCAGATCTTCTTCCTCGTGCGCATCGCTGAAATCAGAGGTTTGTACTAGCTGGCCATTAACTAGATTTTTCTTGCAATAAATTTTGGCGTCTCTTGTGGGCGACGGTGTCATCATGATAAAGGACTGAATGATGAATAAGATGGCTGCCTGCGGCTTTATGAGCAACCTCATTAACATGGTGTTGTCGCTCAGGTCGAAGAAGGAACTTTCTATGAGTTTTTTAATTCCTTCATGGTCAATTTGGCCAGTTGGTTCGTCCTTCTCGAACTTGATGATGTTTGTGTTTTTGAGCAGATCTCTGATGAGCACTACGACGTCCTTTGTCTTCAAGTAGCGGGTGCCGTACAGGGGGTTGCTCAGGGGACTGGTGGAAGCACCCTCGTTGGAAGTATTCGTGTGGGGAGAAGCATTAGTATCGTTGGAAGCGCTGGTAGTTGCCGCAGTGTTGGTAGTTGCTGCCGTGTTTGGGGAAGCAGCACTGTTTGCAGCAGCAGCGGTGGTAGGGCCCGAATTGTTAGGCGCCGCAGCGGCCATGTTTGCGCTTTGGTTGCCCCCCGTGGTGGAGGTCTCGTCAACCTTCACATCGACTTTTGTAACATTGTGCGCACCTCTGGACTGCAGGAAGGAACCACGCGTACTCCCGGCACGGTGCTTGTAACTGCTCAAGCTGTGCATAATATCCTCGTTATTCAGGACTTCATTTTTTGACTTCTCATTGATTTTCTGGAGAATATTTTTCGTCCTGTAGTTGGTCAAGCTCTCATGGATAGCGACCAACCGCTCGACCAACCCACCTTTCTCCAACAATTTAATGGCAAAATCGGGAAAGTATGAATAGTAGTCTGAAAATGCCTTGTACGCCTGGTTCATTAACCCTTCATAATTAACCTTGAGGATCCCAAAATTTTCATATGACAAACTGTTTGATACTAGGGTTGATTTATTTCCATTTCGTAACTCACATAAAATACCTGCAATGGTTTGCTCTCTTGTCTTTAAAACGTCGATCATATTTTTAGACCACAGCTTTTCTGTGATTTCTGTGACGGACACTCTAATGTCGGAGAATAACTGTATGGACGCATCATAAATGTCCTTCAAATCTTCATCAATACAAGTGGACAGAATTTTGTAATTCTGTATAATCGTGTTAAATGTGTTTTCTTCGTTGTTTTTATTGATGAAGGATTTGAGCAACACGTTGTTAAAGGCCACTTGAGAGTTACACAACTTTTTATAAGTAAAGTGGTGAATTAATTGTTCGTACTGCGGACTTGTACAGGGGAAGGTCAAGGGAGTTTTATCCTTTTCGTGAAGACAAATGTTCGTATATTTCACTGTTGAACAGAGATGATTGTCGGATAATTTGCTCTGGAGAGGTTCCATAATGGAGCTAAACACGTCTTTTTCTTTCATCATTTTTCCCATCATTTCTTCAGCCATCTTTTGAACTTCGCACGTATCTTGGTTTTCACCGGAGGGGTTGTTCTGTCCCCCACTAGGGTCACCGCCATTTTCAGGAACTAAGGCCTGCGTATTGTTCCCATTTCGTATCAAAGCTTTCCCAGCGCTCAATATTGCGCTAAGTAGGACAAGCAAGGTGGCGTTATACTTCATCCTTTTGTATCAATGCATAAGTGAGAAATCGACTAGCGACAGGGGGAGGGAACAAGTGTGTGTGTATATATATACGCGTGCGTGAATATATACCTATCTGCGTTGTGCACTTTATCCAAACTCGTCTGCGTAATCATGAAGAAAGTAACACAAACACTGTGCGCAGGGATCGGGATCGGGATCGGACTGGTTTACTACATGTGCTGGGTCGCTCTAATGGATTAAGGATTGCCACTTTTTTTTTTTTTTTTTTTTATCTGGTTCGTATAAAAAAAGAACTTTCTATATATATATTTATTTATTTATATCGGGCTTCCTTCTTTTTTTTCTCAAAACGTGCAAATTAATAGCGTGGAAATGTATGGCTCCTACTTTTTGAAGCAATTAGAAAATTTACGTCTTCGTTAGCTTAAAGTGAAATGGAAATTTTTATTTATACGGAAGTTAAGCGAAAGAGTGGAAAAAAAAAAAAAAAAAAAAAAAAAAA
>NW_012192586.1:84611-95457 GCF_000956335.1 Plasmodium fragile | reverse complement strand
AAAAATATACAAATATGAAAAAGAAAGGTACAATTGAGAAAACGTACAAATGAACAAGCGAAAATGGAAAAAAGAAAAAAAAAAAAAAAGGCGCGGTAAAATTGTGTAAAATTATGCGGGGTGTAGAGAATTCTAGCTATCTCATGTGTAAATTCAAACAAAAAAAAAAAAAAAAAAAAAAAAAATATCTACTCTCTTTGTATATACAACTGCAGGTTTATATACCTCGGATTGTTAAATAAATTTTGTGTAAATTACGAACTAGCAATATAGTAGTATAGCAGCATGGCAACGGGCGATATTTTTAAAAGATACCCAAATGAAGGAAAAAATGCGTTTGTCAAGGGACATCACCATTTTTCGCGAAAAAAGAGCAATTCCCTTGTGAGGACAAATGTCATTTTTTGCAAAACAACATAATAACAGCCACAACAGAAGGATGGGGCTTAAAATCATGAACAACTTTAAAAAAAAAATTTCAAACATAAATGGCATAATATTCCAAATTTTCACATATAAGACAAAAGGAAAATTTACGAATATGAATATTTATATAACATGTATCCACCATTACGTGTTGTTATGGAACATTTATGTTTCTTTTTTCCTGTTCCTTTTTTGTCTTCGAACAAAATGCTCGCGCTTTCGTTAAAACATGCAACTGACTCTACGAGTTTCAAATTTGTGTTCAGTTTTTTGTGTGTTGCCAGAAAAAAAGGATCAGTGTTGCATTTTTTTTTAATTATGAAGGGTTACCAAATGTGAAAAAGTTTTTTTCTTCCTTGCGGTCAATATTTTGCCATGATGTTAAAAGATTTAGGCACATTCGCACGCATGTAACGTGTTATGTAACTATATGTGTTATTTTTTCTTTTTTGTCGAAAAACTTCCATTTTTTCCTGACTGTGCAGGTAAAATTAAAACGGTTTAGCTGGCGTGCATGCATCGAGCTACTTGAAAAAAAAAAAAAAAAAAAAAAAAAAACATATGACCAGTTAATATGTATGGCTAATAAAAAGACAATCAACATGGACGGTTAATTCAATTCGCCAACCATAAAAGCACCCCCTAGTAAATTCTTTCACATAAGTATAATAATTCACCCATGTCTCCCTTTCTCTTTTTTTCAACTCACCAAGGTTGGGAACATGTCTGGAAAATGAAACACCTTTTCACTATAACGCGTGGAGACTTCTTTTGGAAGGTTCCTAAGTTATGAAATATGGTGAAGTCGTTTTTATGGGCACCTTCTACGATCAATTTTTACGAGCAGCTGTTTTACGCTTCATATTTATTATTTTATTTTTTGTTTTCAAAACTCCAAGGCAGACGCAGTTAGTGCTCATTTGTGAAACCAAATATGTGAGATGAAAAAATTAAAAGAGGAGACAAGATGTGTTGCGTTTTTTACATGCACCATGAGCGGAGGTGTAGATCCCTTGGAGTGTGGCATCTGTTGTAACGCTGTCACACACTGGTATGCATGTGTATACATATATATAAAAAAAGGGGGAAAAACAAGTGGATTGGGTAAAGCCTAGCGAAAACAGGAAAATCATGCGAACAGACATGTTTGTGCGTTAAGGCGTATGCACAAACGCATGCACTTTTTCTGTGCGCACCCTCAACAACCATAAAGAATAATTCCGCGTGTACGGACGCCTGACTGAGACAAATGGGTGTTTATGGGGTCTTAAAATTAAGGCCCGTAAAATGTTACTTTTAAAACTTGCACCAAAAGAAATGCGAAAGTAGGTGTTCCCAAATAGGCATTCCAAATGGGAACTCCCCAACATTTCACGCCTTGGAAAAGCGTTTATAACGTTTACATGCATTCACGGCTGAATTTTTCCCATCGAGGGATGAAACAAATATATTTTTTATTATAAGTTAATTAAAAATATGTGCAGCTCGGCGTTACGTTATGTTACGTTAGGATAATCTGTTCAGTATAACAGAAAGGGGGTTCATTTTTTGATCATAAAAAAATGAAAGGTGAGACAGGTTCTGACGTGACTACGTCCACAGCAGAAGTGACATAATTGTGCCTGTGAACACGTGGGTGACCACGGGTCGAGAGGCCTCAAAAAGGAGAAGTGTCCTGATGTAGAGCTTAAGGAAAAGGCTGCACAATTTTGACGTCACTTAAAATATGATTTGACCTTACTTTATTTGAATGTTTCTCCGGTCACTCTGCCGTTTCGTCCTCATTATATAGCTCCCCCTGGAGCATCCTTACGACCGCGTTGTCTCTAATTAAGTCATCTGAAATTAAACTGACATAGTCATACTTACAATGAGGGCACTGCACATCTGTGTTGGATTTCTCCTGTAAGCAGTTTGGGCATTTTAACCTGGACACGATGAAGTCTAAATTTCCTTCATCTTCCAAATTTTGCAATGCTATGTCGTTTCCTACTGACACTCCATCGATTAAAACTTGAGGCAGCACAACTCCGTTTTCGTTTGATTGGAGCAATTCATCTTCCTTCCACTGGTTGAAAAGTTCCTCATCTTTCAAGTCTGCACAGGAGTGAGCACAGTACATGTGTAAAGGAAATGAATTAAAGTGGGAGGTGAAGCAGAAAAGGATTCAACAAAGCATGTAGTACTAAGTAACTAAACAGGTCAGATATTTCTAGGTAGGTAGCAATTTTCTCACTTTTTGCTGTGCTGGTGTCTCTATTGGAGTCTATAACAACGTAGAGGAACTTTTTACAATTCAGTAAATTCTGTGCCCTTAAAGAAGAAAAGAAGGACGATTTTATTCCCCCCAGAGAAGTCGTTATGAGGACGATCTCTGCTTCTTGCACTGGGAGCGGGCAAATCGTTATGAAGTGTGTAGTATATGTAATGACGAAGGGGTGTGCGTTGTACATGCAAGGGGTATTACAAGTTGGTCCCTTGCTATGGCGAATGTTTTTTTTTTTTTTTTTTTTTTTTTTTGAATGCTTACTTATTGAGATTCCATCTTGTCCTGAGGAGTGAAAAAAATGAGGGAAAAAAATGAAAACAAATTAACCACATTTGCAGCGGCGGCATTGGAGCATACCCCATAAACGCTACTTTTTTTCCCGTCTTACCTTCAGATTGTAACTGCGTGTTGTCGTTCTCCACAGTCTCAGGGGCCGTTTCCACATTTTCAGTTTCCATCGCGTGAACATGTGCATGTGTATGTGAACGTTGTATGCGCGGGCGCGCGTATTTATGCACACATATGGATACACATGGAAATGTATTCACACGCGCATGCGCAACTTTTGTGCGCTTTTCCAAGTTGCGAATGTCAACCGCCGATGCGAGTCAACTGGAGGGAAAATAGCTGAACAAAAAAATCGTGCAACAGAAAGATAGCATATTTTAATGAGCACGAAAATGCGCAGATTGTGGGTTGGCCCGGTAAGGACGTTTGCCCCAGGCGTAAAGCGCTTTGGAAGAAAAGGCAAACTAACGAATTGGCTAACAAATTAATCAACTACAGAAGCAACTAACCAGGTAATTAATGGACATAAAAAAGTGAAAATTAGGCTTCCGTGCGGTTTGCCCTAGAGGGATTTTCAACCGCAGCAACTTCCCTCGTCACACATTTTTCGCATGAGGAAAAGGCGCAAAAAACGGGAAATTAAAGAGGGATAAAAAAAAAAAAAAAATTGTTCAGAAATTACTAACGAATTGAATATTAAAAAAACACATGTGTGGATGTTTTTCCCGTGTTTACTTTCTTATTTTTCCACATGTTCATTTTGTTGTCTATCTGTGTAAGCACTTTTTGTGTGTACGATTTTGCTCTTCTAATCCGTCCGACAAATTTGATTCACATATGTACCATAATAAATGTTTTCCATAATGCGAACGTGCAGACTGTAACCAATCATCTAATTCCCCTTTTTTTTTTTTTTAAGATTAATTTCGGTTAACTGGTCTCAGAAATTATTTCAGATTTTTATTTTACCTCATAAAAAAAAAAAAAATTTTACAACACGATTTTGCTTATTTTTGCTCGCACAATGGAAAAAATAAATCCGTGTACAGCCTTCGCTCTTTGTCCGATTTGTGCCATTTTTTTTTTTTCGGGGGCTCTTCTCAAATGGCGTTGGGAAAAAATATGTGGAGAATTTTTTTTTCTTAAATGGAAAAAAGGGGAGAATGGGACGGGAAATAACAGAAAAAAGATACACATGTGCATCCTTCGATCCGTCCGCCCACCCGTCCATAATTAATAAACGTGGCGTCCATTTTGTGCCGATGAACATACTCGTACGGGTGACCCATCACGAGGAGGAGGTAACTCCAAAGGGAAAGCAACGGGTGGAGTTAAACTATGGAATAGTCTGCAGTCAATTTCGATTTCACATTATATGGCCTTCTTGTGTGTTCAGGGAATGGCGGACACCGTGGCCATCTCCGTGAACACAAATACGTATGCGGATGGAAGTCTGCGATATTGCAAAACTTCCGTCGCCGCTGTCTTTTGTCCACGAGCATCAAATGTGAGTTCCATTGCAGATGCGAAACAAAGTAAACAGGGCTGTCACTTTAAGTGTACGAAGTTCACTTGAGAATAATGTAGGTGCTGCACACGTGAGGTCGCGCTGGTAAATATTTTGCTTATACATTTTGTTCACCTCAATTTGAACGGAAAACGGATGACCAATGAAATTATTATTTTAAAAATGGGTGTGGTTATTTTTTTTTTTATCTTTTTTTTTAAGTTGAATGTGCTGTCATTTTTTAGGTGACCGGGGGTGAAGGTAAGATAGTTTGTCCTCCGCCTCCTTTTTTGTACTCACTAAAAAGGGTGTCGATTCAGTATTCTTTAAAACCGAAGCGGACAAGCGTAAAACTAGTTGCTATACATGAATAATCACGCACAGAGTACATAGGGGTAGGAGTTATAATAACAATTTGTTTCCCCTGCGGCGCAATTTCAGGACATGTTCGCTCAGGGATTCTAACAACTGATTGAGGGGAATTCTCCCCATGTAGAAAAAAAAAAAAAAAAAACTAGCGTATTCCTCTACGTTTCGTTTTAAATATTTTTAGAGGAAAAAAAAAACTGCGATAATGGTTTTCGCGTTAAAGTAGGGGCTATGGTGACACACGCAAATTGTCGAGGTGGGTAGGCAAGAACGTGTAAAGTTGAGATCGCCGAGCACCACAGCGCATTAACGTACGTGCCTCGTTGCGTGCACAAAGGAGGGAGTATAATATCCAAGGGCTTCCCGCCGATCGAGCCTTCCTAATGAGCACTCCCCTGCTCGGGGTTCCTTAAAATGTAGCAAATTACAAAGAAGGAGAAAAAAAAAAAAAAAAAAAAAAAAAGAAAAACAAGCACACAAGGAGGATCTCTACCTCATGAGGGCGGATGAAGTTCTGATGAAGAGGCTCGATTTGAAAAATTGAGAAGGGCTTATAAAATCGAGAGTCCTAACAAGTTAAAACACAGAGTAGCGGTAGTAGTAGCAAGTAGTAGTGGGTAGTAATAGTAGCGTTAACCTTCGCAGGAGCTACGGTCATGGCTGTACGGGGAAGAGGCGGAATACCGATTTGCATAGCCAGCCGGGATTAAAACTGAAGTGATCGTTTTGAGGTCACACGATCGAACGTGCACACATATGGAACAACCCCGGAGGGTAAAGCAGATGAGGACACATCACCCACACATGAAGGTGCACGTAAACCCCGCTCGAGTTACCCTAAGGGCAGAACTAACGAAGAGATGCAAACATGGATCTGCACGACCAGGAAATCTACGAGCGGGCGAGTGTAAACGTTAGTGTAATTCTTAATGACGACATAAAAGAGGAGATAATAGAAAATTTAAAGCAAAATATGAAGGACAGGAATGTGAAAATAAGCAGCTACGATTATGATAGTATTTACAAAATAAATTCTTTTGCGAGTGAGGTGGCAGATGGGGGCGAGGGGGGAGGTGGACATGCCATGTTGATGAACCCCTGGCTGCAAAAGATGAAGGTGGCTACGTCTGTTGTGATATTTTGCGTCGACTGGCAGGGAATTGCTAATGAGGAGGGGCAAGACAGGGACCCAACTGGGGAGAGTCCTTCCGTGGAGGTCCCCGACCAGGTCGATCCCGTCCAGGTGGACCCCGTCCAATCGGGTGAATCTGAGCTCGTCCGTGCTTGCGTGCAGAATGCAGCCTTCATGAGTCAAGTGAACAAAGACCTGATGAAGCGAATAGAAGAAATAAACACAATAATTATGAAGAGGAAGAAAATCTGCAAAATTATTGTGTTGGTCATTCTGCCAGAGAATACACAAAACACAGAACAGTACATCAAATATATTAGCCTTTTAAATTCTAAAAACATCAGCGCGATTTTTATCACATTAGGGCTGAAGGAGATACATAATAAAATTAAAAAGTTAGAAAATCTTCTTAGGGATTGTATTAATGCCTTTTTTAAGGAACACATAATAAGCTTCGAGAGAAAAAGTGGACAAAACATACTCACTTTTTTTAATTATAATTTTAAGAAGGCATATGTTTTGGAGATTTTAGAAAGATATGATGAGAGTATGAAGATTTATGTGAATTTATGTAAAGTTTTCTATGAACATGCAGGTGAAAATACATTTCCAGATAAGCTGACCTTTTTCAAGTATGTTATTTTTTTCAACTCAGTTAGTATTCGGATGATATACATTTATTTATTTTTTAAAGATTTTAAAAAGGCAATTCATCATATTTATACTCATAATAAAATCATTTACTTGGCATTGATGCGGAGGGAGGAAGAAGAAGGGGATGCAGAAGAGAAAGAACAAGAGGGTGTAGGAGATATACCCAAGGGTGGAGGGAGACTTTCCCAGGTCATTTCCATGTATGGAATAACGGGTTGCTCTGATTTGGTTACTTCGTTGAAGTGTTGGGATAACGTCCGAGGAGAGACACCCAATGGAGGAGAAAACCACCCGACAAATGAGAGTGTTCACCTCCTGTACGACCTCACGATGAAGGAGTACCTATACTACAACCTGCTGTCCTGCATCTACCTCTATTTTTACAGAATTGTAAAAAACATGAGCATGAACCCAAAAGACACAGTGTTGTATGGGATGTACTGCTGCTTTTGCATATATTATATGTTGAAGGCGCGCAGGAAGAGGGACAAAATTGTGGATGCCTTTTCTGGTGTCACCCAATTTGATAATTATTTTAACATGTGCCCTGTTTCAGTTTTAGAGGACTTTGTTCAGAACTTTTTAATTGAAATATATACCATCATTAGCGAGAAGAAGATTAGTAATTTGTTTCGACTGATCATTTATTTTTTGTGTCTGATTTATTATGAAAAAGGGAATTACCGTTTTTGTTTGTACCTTTTGCTGTCGTTTTATGGCAGCGAGGAGGATTCTTCCGTTTTGAGTGCAATCAGCGCGGCCGCCTTGAGGGAGGGGATCTGTCCCTTGGACGAGTTGTATGCGCTATTGGGGGTGGTATCGGCTAAGCGGAGCTACGAGCGCACTCGGTAAGACTCGAGGCAGTGGATCGTGGGCGACATCTCCACATATATTAGCGGCATGGCTGACCACTACACCCATTTGTTGAATCATATATGCCCATTTTTTAAGCCCACGTTGTGTGTTAATTCTGTGCCATTTTCTTTTTTTTTACCCTCCGCAGCAACACGCATACACACGAACCGATGCTGCTTCTCACGCTGAGTTGCATGGGCTGCCTGCTGCACCCGGATAAATGGGGAAGCACCGCAGACGGATCTCCCTCGAAAGAAGAACCTCTTAACATCAAGGAGTACCAACACATGTTCATGCAAATATGCTTCGAGTATTTAAACGACCTAATAAAGAACAAGAAGAAAAGAGAAGAAAAAAATTTTATTGATTTTTTCTGCAAGTATTGTGAAAGCATAAAAGGAGAAGAGGTGTTCCCCCCCCTTGCCGAGGAACCACCCACTATATCGATCGGAAACGTTAGTGTAAAGTTATATTATTTGATTAAGCCTAATGAGATTGCCTCCTTTTTAGAAATAAAAAACGGGACCCATATAGATTTCCCTTTTGCACCTTTTATCGGATTCTGTATCAACAACCAATTGTCTTTTTATAAGTTAACCTTTTGTAATAAATTTGATGGAGTTATTTTTTCTACAGGGGAGGTTGTGAACGACGTTGGGGTGAATGGCAAAAGTGTGTTGGAGTGGCTTGCGAGGGAGAGTGAGCTGTTTAAGAAGCGTCACCGTAGGAGTGACTCAGATGAGAACGCCTCTTGGAAGGGGTTCTCCTTGGGGGAAAAGAACCTATTGAGTTTTTTTTTACCTGGGGGAAAGAAAAACGAAATAGAAGTTAATTACGTCGATCTTTATTTGAACATTTCATGTAACATTGTTCGGCTGCGAATTCATCAAGTTAGTGCATCCATTCTGAGGGAGAAGTTCTTGGAGAGAGTTCCCCTGGGGGTGGAACACCAAATGGTAGGTAGCGTAGATGAAGAAGAATCTGCACGGAAAGGTACCCTAAATAATGATGCGATTGATGCTCCGTTGGGAGAAACTACCGACAGGGTAATTGCAACACCACACCCGAAGGAACCAAAAGAAGAAGAAAGAAAAATCTTCCAAATAAGAGTCATCAAGGAGGGGGGAAGGGAAGAAACACATGCTTATAAATTGAAGCAAGGGGTGTACCTCACTGATTACATGAACAAAATTGTACGAAACGAAAAGAGTAAATTTCTTCAGAAGGCACTAACGAATTATGTGCATTATTTTGTGCACTGTCGGAACGACGTTCTTTACCTGAACGAATACAACCCCTTGTACATTTTTGTGAGGTATTCTAAATATGTGAAATCTGTTGAGTTTCGTTTTTCTTATGACTGTGAAGGGGAGGATCATTTGGTTGTTTATTTGTTGACCAGGAAGGACAATGTTGTGGGGGTCCGTCGGGTCCGCAGAGATGACAAGGTTGAGTTTTTCGGGGACGGCGAGCAGGTGTGCAGGTTGGTCGAGGGGGATATCAGTGGTTGTAGCAACGATGGTAGCAGCTGCGATAATAGTGATGGCAGTAGCAGTCAGGACGAACTCGATCAAGACAGCCCCACAGATGCCAGCCAAACGTGCCCTGGGGATAACCCGCGGCTATGTCTCAACAAGGACGAAATGAAAGAATTGGTCTTGGACGAGGACCTTCAGGAGTTGCTATCGCACCGTGCCAGTGGAGAAGTAGACTCCAAGTTAAGCAATTTAGACAATGATGTATTTTTTTTTCAAGTGGAACAGCAGGGAAACCGTTTGGATGCTAAGCGCATCGGGGGAAAACTGTATGGCAGAAGCAACTTCTGCAACCAGTGCTGCATGTCATATGGAATGAAAAGGGGAAGAAAAAATGCGAGTCCACGTGGACCAAATGGTAGAACAAATCGAGGAAGAAACGATTTCCCCTTTTACGCAGGCGTCGAGGAGAAGATGATGTGCGTCCCACTCCTTGTCTACCCAACCCGGGGGAGCAAACAAGTGAATGTCAACTTTGACTTTTCCTTTAAAAGCGCCACCTTCGAGGACCAGCTGAAGTACCCACGGAGGTATTCCGTGGAGCCGTCCGTCATAACCATGGTTACCAGGATTGACCGTGGAGGGGGCGGTATTGAAGAAAGGGAGGAGGAAGAAGGAGAAGAAGATGGTGGTTTGAAAAGGAATAGTATGAATGGGATCCCCGCGGAGGAGGTTTCCGCTCCTACGTCCACACCGAACGGGTGCCAAGACGACGTGCAAATTGTAGGTCATCGTGAGAAGGAACAGACAAGCACCGGGTGGAGGAAGAACGCATTGCAGTACTACCTATACATACACAACAACAACGCGAATGGAATTGTCGTTGATGAAATAAAGGGAGGAGCATTCAAAGATGCCGTGGAGGTAACTCACAAGAGTACCTACTGCAACATTGTAAAAGAAAACAATCCAGCAGGGGGTGGTATTATAATAAAGTACCACTTTAATTTTAAGAACCTTTTTTTCCCTTTTAACAAAATTTGGGACCAGATCATCCGTACACTTGTGGTACAGGTGCCGCCTGCCGATCGGACAGACGACAGGATGTACGACAGGGAAGGGCAGTACTACTCCCCAGTGAGCGAGGCGAAGAAAAGCAAAATAAGGATAGACCTCCTTTATGAAAGAACGGCAAAATGTAATGAACTTTTTGTCGTCGAATCGGTGATTACTAATGAGACGAACATCACCGAGGAAGTTATAATTTTTTTGTATGACCGGAAGAGGGCAGGACGTGGTAGAGGGGGGAAAGGGAAGGAAGAAGGTGTTGTCATGAAAAGCGGTTGGGACGAATCTAGCAGCGTAAAGAGTAGCAAGATGTTGAACGAATTCAAATTTAAGACTGAACAGGAATACTATAATAATTATAATACATCTGAGAGTAGCTCCGTTTCTTCTGTACTTTCATCCGACGACCTGGAACATTTAATTGATCAGGATAACTACATGTCCGATGGCACAAATGATGGTTTTAGAAAGAAGACGTATATTATAACAGGGGGTAGGATAATGAAGAATATTTTACTTCCCTACCAATCCATTAGACTTAAATGGTCCTTCATTATTTGTGCGCACGGATTTGTCACTTTGCCCAGTGTGCTAATCAAGCGCAAGACCAAGATAAAGAGCAACGTTAATGTTTTCGCATCTGCAAGTGTTGAGTTGTTCGTGGTGTAGCGGCGGTATGTGCTGGTCAGTTAGGGGGGCGTAACTGTGTTCGCCCTGTTGTGCGTAATTTGTTCACCGTTTGGCTATTTATTTTTCGGCCCGTCTTTTTTTTTTTTTTTTTTTTTTTTTTTTTTTTTTTTTTT
>NW_012192586.1:80419-82376 GCF_000956335.1 Plasmodium fragile | reverse complement strand
TTTTTTTTTTTTTTTTTTTTTTTTTTTTTTTTTTTTGTTTTCCCCTAAGAACAGGCATAACGCGTTGTCTCTCCTTTGGGATATTTCTGGGCGCAAGTGGCCCCACATTTTTTTTCACGTAAAAATTGTTCACTTTTCTGTGGCGAAGTTGGTGTGGGAAAATTCCTCCGCACGGGGGCAGTCATTTTTTTGGGGAGAGAAAAATTAAACAGCTCGTTAGCCTTCTCATAGATGAAGAGTTGGCCGTAATTGGTTGCATTTTGGGGTGGTAGAAAGTGTATCTAACATGTAAGGTTTTTGTGCCAGTTGGCGGGGAAACTTCATCTTGTGGCGTTGGTCATCGGGCTTGGAATGCCCCTCTTACTTGGTCTACAATCACTTGCGTATCATCATGGTTGTTTTAATTTTTTTCATTTTTACGACACAGTGATTGGATGAAATGCCTGGTAAAGGTGATTAATTTTGTTAAACTTCAGGGGTGATAAATTTCCCCTCTGTTGAGAGTTGATCGATCCTGGTTATGCACGCAAAAATGTTTACACAGGATGCTGGTGCATGTATTAATTGGTACATACATTTTCGTATAAGGTATGATATTATTACCGCCCACTTGCCCTGAGGGTTGGAATAGCGCAAACCTCGCATTGAGAGCGGCCTAAACAGGCACAAATACCGCCCCGCCCACACGTTATTTTTATTTTTTTTTTTTTATCCGAAGCGGACTTGCTAAATTGTAGCTAATTGTACAATTTAAAAAATGTAAAAAAAAAAAAAATATATATATAAAAATATAAAAAAATTATCAATGAAATAATTTCCTTTTCAACCTTTCTTGGAATTTCGAAAAGGAGCAGAGCTTTGGTTTTAATTTCTCCTTTAAAGTCATATATAAATGTAGATGATTCTGAGACTGGCGGGCATATGTTGCACAGCCATGTACGTGAAGGGGCATATTATGTATTCAAATTTTTTTTAAGTCAGTTTTTATCACACACTTGGAGTGAACAAATTTGCTGAGTTTTTGATTTTTGTCAAAATTGTCACTTTTTTTTTTTTATTTCTTTTTGAGGCTCCAAGTTTGCCTTAACCCATAAATCTATTCCAAAGATGCCGCAATGGGGCGCCGGAAATTCGAGGGCTATCGAAGCCAGGCTTCGAAAAAAAATGCAAAAAGACAAGAAGCAGAAAGAGCTGGAGGAGAAGAAGTTGGATGAGTATTGGAAGGACGATGATAAGAAGGCCCAAGCGAAAATTCAGAGGAAGGTAAAGATGCCTCATGCCACCCTACCCATCGTGTGGTTATTGACGTACCATACTTTTTTTTTTTTTTTTTTCCAAGGTTGGTATTATTACGTTGTTTGGTCTCTTCCCCTTAAATGCACCCCCTCTCTACTCTCGCAGATCGAAGCCGAAAATAAAAGACAACAGAAACTTGACAGGAAAAAAGAATTAAGGGAGTTATACGGAGAAGAAGAAAAGGCGCTTAAGTCTAACAAAGAAAGTGTAAGTCTATTTGCCGGGAATGTCTCGCAAAGGAATATTTTTTTTTTTCTTAAATCGTTTTAGCTGCTTTGTTGCAGTTTGGTTAGTCAGCATTGTGTGTGTGTGTGTGTTTTTTTTTTTTTTCTTTTTTTTTCCTTCGTTCTGATTGTGTTAATTGTATGATGTGCATAGTTGCTTCTTCATGCTTTTGCACTTCTTCACATCACGCCCACTTCTCGTCTTTCTCGTGCAGAAAACTACCAATTCCAAGGTGACCCAGGCGCAAATTTTGCAAAGGCTCATCGAGGAGAAGAAGAAGGAAATTCAGGAGGACAAGAAGAAGAAGGTAAGGGAGACACATAAATTCGAAATTGTTATGTCGAAATATGGAGTACGTGCACCCACGTAGTCATTTACCAGTTTGTTCTACGGCACGCACTGTGCGACGTTTCACCTTGCTTTGTTTTTTTTTTTT
>NW_012192586.1:69387-78681 GCF_000956335.1 Plasmodium fragile | reverse complement strand
TTGGTATTATTACGTTGTTTGGTCTCTTCCCCTTAAATGCACCCCCTCTCTACTCTCGCAGATCGAAGCCGAAAATAAAAGACAACAGAAACTTGACAGGAAAAAAGAATTAAGGGAGTTATACGGAGAAGAAGAAAAGGCGCTTAAGTCTAACAAAGAAAGTGTAAGTCTATTTGCCGGGAATGTCTCGCAAAGGAATATTTTTTTTTTTCTTAAATCGTTTTAGCTGCTTTGTTGCAGTTTGGTTAGTCAGCATTGTGTGTGTGTGTGTGTTTTTTTTTTTTTTTTTTTTTTTTTCCTTCGTTCTGATTGTGTTAATTGTATGATGTGCATAGTTGCTTCTTCATGCTTTTGCACTTCTTCACATCACGCCCACTTCTCGTCTTTCTCGTGCAGAAAACTACCAATTCCAAGGTGACCCAGGCGCAAATTTTGCAAAGGCTCATCGAGGAGAAGAAGAAGGAAATTCAGGAGGACAAGAAGAAGAAGGTAAGGGAGACACATAAATTCGAAATTGTTATGTCGAAATATGGAGTACGTGCACCCACGTAGTCATTTACCAGTTTGTTCTACGGCACGCACTGTGCGACGTTTCACCTTGCTTTGTTTTTTTTTTTTACGTTGCTTCTTCCCATTTTTGTTCTTTAGAATAACCTTAACGTGCACGAGATGGAACTGGAGGACAACATCAACCACATCATGAGGGACGAGATAAACGACTATGATGAGTATATAAATGGTAAGCGCCGATGGGCGAGACAATTTCGGGAAATGCAGAGAAGCATGCATATATTGGGTCTGTCGGTCTAGGGGGGAAAGGCCCGTCTCTGTAACTCCGCAATTGTGCCTAGTCCACGCTGTTTTTTTCATGGCTGGTATAGGGACATATCTATTTGTTCCATTTTTTTCGTTTCCTTTCCGCGCATCATTTTTGTTTTTTTTTTTTTCCTGTAGCAAGTGGAATCGATAACGTCATTTCTGCGTTGGACAATGTCTCATTTGAGAAAACCAAGAAAGTGAAAGTTGTAAGTGGCAGAGCAAAATGTGTCCGTCCCCTTCGTTTCGTTTCGTTTCGTTTCGTTTCGTTTTTTTTTTTTTTTTTTTTTTTTTTTTATCATAGTTACACAAAAAAGGGAGAACCATTTTGTCCATTCGGTACCATACAAACGTGCGATACTTTATGATTGGTCCTTATTTTATTTTATTTTTTTTTTCACTTTACCAGGCCTATAAAAAATTCGAGGAGGAAAATTTGCCGCTTATTAAGGAGCAGTACAAGGGGTTGAAGCTGTCACAGTTTAAGCAAATATTGTGGAAGCAGGTACATTTTTTATTTTATCCTTTTTGTAGGGATGATTATTACGACAACGCGGTTAATTCGTTCTGTCCATAGCACGGCTGCTCCGGCTATATGTTGTCTCACTTATTATGCATGTGCACAAGGATAGACGGAAGTGTATGTGCGTGTGAATTTCATCGCGTGGCGTCAATCAACTGACAACAAAATGTTCATGTGCCATTCGCACTTTCCATTTTTTTTTAGTTTAAGAAGTCGCCCGAGAATCCGATGAACTATAGGGATTAAATCAGAAACATAGGACAAAGCTGACTGTCATATGGAGAAGAAAAAAGTCGCTAACTATAATTTTGACCCCGTTGGGTGCCATGCCCCCGTTTTTTTTATGCTCCGCATTATTTTGTTTATTAATTGGCTCTCAATTTTTACTAATTTCACAGTTTATTCATTTTCATTATTGTTTCATTTTTTTTGTTTGTTTTATTTGATTTCAAATGATAACCCATGGGGGAGGCAAAAGAAAGAGGGCGCATGTGTTGGGGGGAAGTGCATTCCAAGGTTTTATAAGTTCTCCCGTCATTTTTATTTATGTATGGACAACCACATAAAGACGCGACAACGGACGTTTTTCCACTTGCTCGATTTTTATTTGGCCATAGTTAGAGAACACCCCCCACCTACAGCGCATCTTTTGTGTTTACCTTGACTGGCAGTTATGCGTGCCCACATGCACACATATACGTACATCCAACCAACTCATGTATTTGTATTTTTATTTTATTTTTTTTTAAACGTATGAAATGGTAATAGGTTCACGGATGTGTTAAAAATTGGAGGAAGTAAAAGAGATGTGCTGCGAGTTTATGTGTTTGGCGAAAAGCCACTCCAATATTCTGCGTATGCGGTATTGTATTCAGTGCACCAAAAAGGCACTTATATAATTTACGTACAGTTTCGCCGTTTCGCCGCTTTGCGGTTATTTCAGGGGCGCCACGCTACATTATATGTAACAACGGCGTGAAAATGGTTCTGCAATTTTTTGCGCACTTGCCCATGTTGACATGTTTTTCCCCCTTAAAAAACGACATTTCACATCACCCATTTTAATTGGCCATGTTAATCACCCCTTTTTTCTGTTAACCGTAGGCAACAGTGTCATTAATGGCGCTGCATATTTGACACGCATAATTTCTAACTGGCAAAGAAGCGTGTACTCACAGGTAGATATGCCACATACAAAGTCGCACGTAGAATTGTAGGCGTTGTAATTGCAAGAGTTGTGTGCTTACCAAATTGATCAAAAGGGGGTATTCGTCCCGAGCCCTTTCACCCATACCAGTTAATGAAGCAAATTGTGGAAAGAGCTGGTGTACATATTCCTTGGCATTTTTACACTCCTGTGCATCGCACTGCCTCTACACTACTCCATCGTAACAGGGATTTAGTACTTCCTATACTTCCTCCTCCCCTTGCCTGCCTTGTGTGAAATGGAAAAGCTGCTTTCGTCCATCGGCAGGTTGAGTGTAGTAGCGGGGGGGCTGAGTTTAATCCCATACACGTTCATCTACGACGTCGATGGAGGCGAGAGGTGCGTGATGTTTAATAGGTTTGGAGGAGTAAGCGAAAATACCTACGGAGAAGGAAGCCACTTCTACATCCCATGGTTTCAAACTCCGTACATATATGATATAAAAATGAAGCCCAAGGTGATAAATACGACAACAGGAACGAGGGACTTACAGATTGTTACCATTAGTTTGAGGCTACTCTTTAGACCACACACAAAGCAGTTGCCCTACTTACATAGTACCCTAGGGCCCGATTACGATGAGCGTGTTTTGCCATCCATAGGAAATGAAGTGCTAAAGGCAGTTGTTGCAAAGTACAATGCAGAATCACTTTTAACCCAAAGAGATAAAATTTCGAAAGAAATTAGAGAAAGCATCACGGCGCGAGCTAAACATTTTAACATCCTGTTGGATGATGTAGCCATTACACACCTCAGTTATGGGAAGGAATTTGCAAAAGCCATTGAAGATAAGCAGGTGGCTCAGCAAGAAAGTGAGCGAGTGAAATTTATTGTAGCTAAAACAGAACAGGAGAAAATCGCGGCTGTTATTAAAGCGCAGGGAGAGGCAGAAGCAGCTAAGTTAATTTCTTCAGCTGTTAAAGAGTATGGAAATAGTTTACTTGAAATTAGAAAGTTAGAAGCTGCTAAAGAAATTGCCGAGAATTTAAGTAAGTCCAAAAATGTTACTTACTTTCCAGCTAGCTCTAATATTTTACTGAACCCTAAAAATTTATAGGTTTTTTTTTTTTTTCCTTTTTTGCACTGCGAGGCACTAGATGCGCAGGTGTACATTGTTAGGCGCTTCGCAAATTGGTGCCCGTCTTTTTTGTGGCAATTTTTTTCAATTCATTGCTCCATCTTTTGGTCAATCGGAGCATCCTTACCATACGAAGCTGTTATGTCATGCGCCATGTTTGTACGTTTGCACATGTGAGGTGATAGCGGTATCCCCGTTGTTATATTTTTAGTGAACACGTTTTAGAACCACGCGTATTGTGTAACAAACCATTTTAACAACCTTACGAATGGAATATATATATATATACATATATACAAAGAAATAAGACTGCTTTGTTAGTTTTGCCCGTCTCCTTTTACGTACCCCCCAAAACGGAGTCACAGTTCAGGACTCCCCTTTGCGAAACTGATTCGAATCAGGTTCCTACATGCAAGCGGGTAAGCCACTGCGGCATCAATGCATATGGGGTGATGGTGTACGTATGGCACAGTGGAAAATTGCAACACGTTTACCGCATGTGCAGATGCGGTGTTGGTTAATTCGTGATAAGTCTCTCTGAAGTCGGTGGGTGTCGCCTTCCATGTGACCAATTAAGGTGTGTAACTTGTAATGGGGTGAAACGAGTACTCGTTATTCGGAGGGTGACGAGAACCCACTTGGCCTTTTTCGTTCGATGTGGTGTGTACCACGTGGAGGAAATGAAGGCAGCTGCCTTTCGTGTGTGAACAGTAATAACATTTCTGTATGGATTCCTGTGCGCACATTTTTAGCCCGTTTTTTTCTTCCGTACGGATTCCCCGTATGAATGTCATCCCGTTGTTGGGGTTTAGTGTGCATAACTGCCCGCTTGAGCAGTCCTGCTAGCGACTGCGCCGCTAAAGGGACGAAACCCTTTTCCTATTGTGCAAATCGCTGCGTCCGAATATGTGCGTGATGAAACCTCGCAAGGGTGAACCCGTTTTATGTAAAAAATAAATTTTTTCCTTTTTTTGTTTTTTTGCAAGTGCAAATAACGGCAAAAGAAACGATCTAAAAAGTGAAAAATGAATCAAAAAATTGTATGTAGCATGTGGGCACAAATATGCAAAAAATTATATGCATATATGTATGCGCATATGCACATATTTGTCATTTTAACAGAGTTAACTTTTTTTTTTTTTTTTTTTTTTTTTTTTTTTTTTTTTAAAATTGCCAACACCTTTTAAAACGCGTTGAAGAGGTCATCTTCATGATATAAGCACTGCAACACATTGGGTGTCTCCAAGTTTGTTACTTTTACGAAGGAGGAAATCATCCAGTGGGATTTATATTAACTCGTTTGTAAAGTTACCAACGCTTGCTTTGCTTTATTAATGATTGTGAAGGTGAAGCTTTGGGGGAGTTCCGGAGTTGTTTAGTTCAATCGCAAGAATGTTAGAGGAAGATATCTCCAACTGAAGTTGGCACAGTACAAAATAGGGTAGGCAGATTAACCCCACGTATGTAAATGCACAGCTGTAAAGGACCTCTCCGCAACACTTCCGCCTAACACTTCTGCGCTGTTGACTTGCTCCGGCTGGGCTGTAGAAGTGTTGAACCTGTATTTGTCCCCACGGATTTAAGCTTCACCCCCCCATCAAAAAAACACACAACTGCACAAAACCATGGCGTCTATAAACATCGAATCGTACTTAGAAAGTAGGGGAAAATGGAAAAATGAAAAAATGCCCAAATGGGTAGATAACACTGGAGGAATTTACAAGGTTTTTTTGTCCAAATATGTTACATTTTTTTCTTTTTTTTTTTTTCTCCCTGCTGCAGACGAAATATTGGTCATAACAAATGATAGTCGAATTTTTACGGGCAAGCTAAAAGGGTTCGACCAGACGACTAACATCATCCTTGGAAATTGCTACGAGAGGATTTACAAAGAATCTCTGGAGAAAATAAGCTTAGGCCTGTACATCATACGAGGAGACACCGTGTAATTTGGCAAAAATGTGTTGAGAGGGGAAGGTGTCCAATTGGAACTGGACCATTCATCCTTTTTTTTTTTTTTTTTTGCGTCGCCCCTTTTGCAACCGCTACACATGCAGCTTTTTCCCTTTCCTCATCCCCAGAACCCTAATTGGCGAGATCGACGAGGATGTGGATAAAAACATTCTGCACCACAAGATAAAACCAGAGACGTTGAAGCCGGTAAGGGAGAGGTGTTTGAAAAATGGAACATATGTCACTGTGCATGTGCAAATATGTCGGGGGGAGGAGTTAGGTCACGTACGCCTCCTTCCTTATATGCATAAGGATGGATGGTTGAATGCTCAGCGCACACATAGTTGTTATTACGCTCCCCCCTTTGTTACTTGTGAAGAGCGCAAGTTGTGCAAACGTACATCACCCCCATGCGTAATGGTTTGTTATTCCTAACAATTTTTTTTTTTTTAATTTTTCCCATTTTTCGTAGATTGTACACTAGGAATTAGACCCGATTATGTGGCCATTCTTACATAATCCCCTAGATGTCGCAAGAATGGCCTTGTAGGACTGTTAGGAGATTCTACAAAATTTTGTTAAGTTTTATTAGAGCAGGACAACCAATTCGCGCCGCGATCCGCGTTAGGCTATAAAGTTACAGCTTGATGGGGAATACATGACCAGAATGGCTGAAAAAAAAAATTAATATGGGGCATGGACACATGGAGAAAAGAGCCCAAGCGTAAAAAAACGTATGAATGAATAAATCATGAAACGCTTTTAATTATAGGACAGAAAAAAAAAAAAAAAAAAAAAAAAAAAGGGGAAATACCGCAAAGCGACGTAGAGTCCCGCACGGTAAAATAAAGTGTGATAAAACATACACATATTATTTAATTAGAGGGGAAGGGGCATAGACCACGGGCGACGTTGCGCGCGGGGGTCCTGTGTAATCTGCGTGTCTGCAAATTTGCACGTAGCACTTTTGCACACCTGTTTAAGCTAATTACAAACCCGATTGCGTAGAAATGTAGCAGTAACGGGAAGCAGAAGATAGGAGGGGAAAAAAATTTCGTAATGCTAACTAAATGACGACGGGGGCGAGGCTAGTTTGGTTAAGCAATAGATCAAGCTAAATCACAAGCAGATAAGGTAGCCGTGAGTTCGCGTGGACATTACGCATATGCGCACAAATGCGAAATGTCCTTTTGATATTCGTACGGGCGAAACGCTTTTAAGTAAAGTCATTTGATAATTTGTGTCGTTGCGCTTTTTTTTTTTTTTTTTTTTTTTTGAGCAGCTGCCCGTTTGTCCATTTACCCTACTTATTGTGTTGTTCCAACCCGCGCGCACTTCCCAATTGGTGGTATGCCCCAGACGACGGTGCGTCTGCCCCGATTGTTTCCTGTTTGCACTGGAAAAAAAAAAGGAATGCTATATCTTCTTTTTAGTTCACTCGATAAGTATCCATTTTGTGTTAAAGTACCACATCCAGTGGTCCACCGTGACCCCGTATTGTATACGTACGTCTTGGACGTGTTGAACATGAAGAGTTCTCATTACTCGCTGGTGAAGGAATGGGGGGGCAAAATGCACACCACGCATCAAGTGCCCAAAATAAGAGCACAATGAAATATTAGCAAACCCCAGTGTTCATACATTCCTAACTATATTAATATTGAAAAAACAATTTATTACATATTTGTATTCATCTGACACTTTGTTGGCTTTGTGCAGCATGGTCATATCAGCGATGTACATATTCCCCAGTTCATCATTTATGGTATCGATGGAAAATTTTTCCAAGTTGGACTTATCCTTCAAAAAATTAATTAGGTCTACTGTTTTGTTGATGGGATTCTTGTAAGTAGTGGAGAGATCATCACCGGTTGTGTTTAAATTTGTTGTGTTGAGATTTGTGATGATAAGATTTGTCGTGGTGGAGTTGTTTTGGGGTGTACATTTAGACGAGGGGAAATTGGCATTCTGGTTGTCTTCTGTAGGGGTAAGTTGAGCAGATGCCATGGGTGGTGTTAGTGATGCACAGGATGCATTCATTCCTGTTTCTACATTTTGAGCAGATTTCAATCTTTCTTTCTCATTAATTTCGTTAATTCGATTTACACAGTACGTAATGGCATACTGGTCTTCCACAGGGATATTGTTGTACCAGAAAATACCTGACCCTTGAATGGGTTTGATGGATAAATTATAATGAGGGAAAATGGTTTCTCCATCTTGGTCAACGTCGTTGAGGTATATTAAAAGAGTAGCTCTTCTAAAGGTCCCATCATGATGCACATTGAAGTAATTATTTTTTTCATATTTTACAATGGCTAGTGGTTCCAAATAGCATAGTGGTATTTTGACCAAATTACATATAGTATTTTCTAAGTCCATAATACTTTCATCCTTTGTGTATACAATAGAGCTTTCGTTATCTATTTGGTTTTGCTCAATAACAGATCTGTTTCTAATTGTGTATAGGAAGACTGTGGAGCTTGTTCTGTTTGATGAATCTGTGATTTTGTAATTTTCCTGTTTATCTGTTGCATATCCGATGGACGTTTTGCTTTTTTTGTATTTATTTTCACACAAGGATAATATTTTTTCTATCATTTTTTTGTCCAGTATATTATAAATAATGCTCATATTATGTGGAGTCAGTTGGATTTTAAAAAACACCTTTGTGTTTTCATCATTGGCTTCTTTCTTCTGTAGCTTGCTCCGATCGTCAATGTCGATGTACTCCACCTCGTTGCTTAGGTAAAGGAGGAATGAGGAGTATTTTTTAAAAAAATGGATATTCTTTTCGTTAATAACTTTTTTTATGATGGTCTGAATATCGTCACTGTACTTTAGGTCGTTATCGTAAAGTCTGATCCCGAATTGGTTCTTTTGATTCTTCAAGACCTTTTCCTGCTCCAGCGTTGTGGTGTCATTCTGCTTAATAGTGTCGTGGTTTTGTCCCCTGTGCTGTGCGCACTTGTTGACTTCCTTGTCATCGTTGTTGCTCTGCGTGTCCTCGGGGTTCTTGGTGCTTAGGGTTACCTCCATTTTGAGCGGTTATCGGTGTTAGGGTTAGCGTCGTTCACGTTGTTAGGGGCCTTCACGTTGTTAGCTACGTTCACGACTTGTTCCTCTCTTCGTCTGTCCTTCTGCTAGCTCTAGCGAGGGGGGGCTTCTTAATTAGGAGTTCTTCCCTTATCTCCACCTCCCTCTCTTCCTTATGCAGTATGCTCACACTAATTACACTCTTTTTTTTGTTTGTTTTTGGTCTCTAATTACTTCAGTTTTGGTTACACATGCACAAAGTAGCGGGTTTTTCATTTTTTCCCTTTTCTCACCTTTCTTCTGATTAATCGCAGAGTAGGTGAGTATGTAAGGCGTGTTTGTTTGTTTTTTGTGGACGATTGCACTGCACACATGCTTGCATTAGCAAAAGTTTTATCACGTTTTTTTTGTATTTTCCGCTTTATGGTTTTGATTCTTTGTTTGCTTACTCGTCACCGTTTAAGCTAGCCCCCTGCCCTTTACCTTTAGCGTTTATCTTTTTTCTTCCGTTTCGTGTTGTGACAAGCGATCATAATATGTACACCTCCACGTAAACGTACGCGACGCGCATATCTTGTTTGTTCTTTTTTTTTTTTTTGTAATGCGCTGCGCACACGCGTAATTGTATACATGTGAGTGGGTATAAAGCTCGCAAAAGGTTGGGACCCCAGGGGGGGGGGG
>NW_012192586.1:44746-68098 GCF_000956335.1 Plasmodium fragile | reverse complement strand
CCCCAGGGGGGGGGGGGCGAGAAATATATGTGCGTACACGGTACGTATGAGTACAGAAATGCGTACACGTACGTTTAAATGTTTACGTACACTTGAATGTACACGTAAAGTACACGTGAAGTTCACATAAAGGTATACGTACGATTGATACTTTTGCGCGAAGTAGGATATGATGCAGAAAGATATGTGCGGAGGTACGTTTTACTATGATTTATTTTATATCCCTTTTTTTTTTTTTTTTTTTTGTACTCTTAGATTTTATCTATGTGTATTTTTTATTATTATTCCTTGTTAATGTATGGTTCGTGCTGCGCAGTTTTTGTGTCACCGGCTCGGGACATATATGTATATCGTAAGTTCGGCGTGTATTGAAAGAATTAAGTATGCACTCTTGAGTTTTGCAAAATTGAACGTGGGATTCTTTGAATTTTTCCTTTTTTTTTCCTTGGCGTACAATATCACGAGCATTAAAAGAAGACATCATGAGTAATGTTTTCTTTGCCGGCCGTTTTTTGTGCATTAAAAAATGCTCGTTTCATGGCTAAATTTTCGTTTAATGTCACCCTTTTGCTGTTCATAAGTTTCTTTATTTTTTCATTTCTTTCTGATATTGCGCTGGAATTTTCATTTTGTGTTTCCTCCTTTGCGATTTCTTTGCCTTGCACGGGACTGTCACTACAGGCATCGTTTGGGGTGCGCAGGTTGATTTTGTCACAAATGTCCTCGTCGACTTGGGGTATTTGAGCTTTTAGCGAGGAGGGGTTAGCACCTAAGGAATTCACAATCTTTGTGTCCCATTTGGCATATGTATCCTTTTTTGCATGTGTGACGGCTTTCTTATGTGTAGCGACCTTTGCACATGCGAGCACTTCACCGCGCGCGTTCACATGCTCCCCTTCTGCTTTCAAATGCGACGAGTTTCTTCCTGTTGTGTGCTCGTGTTGATCATTTTCAGCAGCCTGATCGTTAAGAAATATCCTAATCGTTTCCGCGTGTAAAATATCTTTTATAATTTGCTTTAGTTTTTCTTTTTCTTTCCTTTCCTTCATTTTTGCTTCATTCGAATTGCCCATTTTAAAACTGTCGCGCATCATTAGTTTTAGTTTAACCCTTTCATTGAATCTCTTTTTTCTTTTGGTACATGTTGGCCTTGAATAGTGTGTATTGGCGTTATCCTCCTTGGCATTGTCCAGAGGGTTGGAACTTTTTATCTTTTGTTTTAGGTTGATTTGTTCGGGTAGTGGGGTTGTTATTTTGTTTACATGCGGTTGGTAAGACTGTTCCCCTTGGTGATCTTTTATCATCCCCTTTTGAAATTCCTTTTCTTCTTCTCGCCCCTTCATTTGAAGTGTTAAAATGGTCGTTGGTGAGTCCTGTAACATGGGCCCATCGTTAGCAAATGGAAGGTCTATTATTTGTGCCTTTTCATTAGTCTCATCCAAATATGTTATCATCAATTGTTCCTTTTCCATATCATTTTTAGAACAATCCTTTTGCATTTCTTTCATATATTCTCGTTTGAGGTCCTTTACCATTTCAATTAGCTTTTTAATTTCTTGTCGTATTTCTTCCCTTTTTGCGTCTCTACAAGGTGCATCATCATTTTTGTTTTCGCTGCTTGGTTCGTAGTCCTCCAACTCGCTGACGAACCCACTCACGAAATCTGGCAATTCGATTTGGCGCTTTCCGTCTTCCACTGGTAGGGCGGTGGTTTGACTAGGTGCATTTACCATGATGGGCCAATTTCCCCTACCTACGTCCTCCACCACCACGACGTCAATTTGTGCACTTGCATTTTCCATCATCATAGCATTGTCTTGATCCTGTACATCTTCCACTATTGAAGCGGTGCTTTTGTAACTAACAGGGTGCCCCACAATAACATCGTTTCGGCAAAGCACATCTTCCAGCATGATGGCGTCATCATCATCGTCTCGTAACTCAGCTCCCACCAACAGTTCACCCTCATCGCTTACATCCGACACCGCGCTAACTTCGCGAGTAGACTCTTGCACATCTACCTCGATTGATATCCCCATTACACAATCCTTTTCCAGCGCATTCATTACACGTTCCATTTCCAAAGTGGAAGGTTTCATTTTGCTAACTGAGGCAGTTACATTTATGTGTTTCTCTTTTACCTTTTCAATGGAGGTGTTTTTTGCATTTTTCCTTTTTGAACCCTTTTTATTTAAGTTTTTTACGCCAGCATTTGTGTTCACTTCTTTAACCCGCGATTTTTCCTTCTTGGAATTTTTCGATTTCTTTTTTTTCGTTTCCTTCACAAGTCCATTTTTCATTTCTGCGAGAATTTCCTTTATTAGTTGTTTGATTGTGAATATTTCTTTTTCTATGTCTCCGTTGGGTGGTTGCGTGGTTTGGTCTGTTATTCTGTTATCGTTCGTGTGTGATAACTGAACTGGGGTCCCACTTTCCATTTGTTGAGATGTGTCATTTAGGTCTTCAATCATTAGCGTCCCTTTTCCTTCAGTGAATCCTTCACGTATAATCTGCCTTATAGCAACCACATCATTTTTCGAATCTTTTAAATTTCTATTTGTGAGATATGTTGATGCCACACTACCTTTTTCATAATCGACACTTGGCAACCCCTCCTGCGTTATGATTTGTGTGTCTGTCGGTTCCTGTACCTCGGGAACAACACCTACCAGTTCATAATTTTTTTTTTTCTCCAGCACATATTTATTTCCTTTTTTGGCTATATTAGTACACAACTTTTTTGTTTGTATTTTATCTGAAGGAGGTTTATTGTTCATATCTAGTGTTGTAATTTGATAACGCATTACACTAAATTTTGCAAGAGTTATCCTCCTTTTTGATTCTTCTAATGATAATTTTCTCCGGTTTCTGGGAAATTCCCACATGCATATGTGTCTACCTACTGTGAACGATCTCTTTGGAATGTTTTCCTGCGTGCAAGTCAGTCTTGTTGATCCTGCTGCGGTTAGGTAATACGGCCATTTGATTGGCTCATTTTCCTCCCTCTCTTTCCCCTCTTGTGTTGACACCATAATACTTCTTATGGTACATTTTACCAGTGGATCCGTAATGAATATAGTACTGGGGGAATTCTCATTTTCCCATCCCATGGTCTCCATTTTGAAGTCTTCATTTTTTACTGTCCCAGGGGTGTAGTCATTCCAGTGTATTTCTCTTTGAAGGCATGTAAAACGTTCTTTGCATTCTTCCTCAGTAGCAATGTCTACGTTTTCTATTTGTCGTTTCACTTTGTCATTTAGTTTGACCTCTTCCACCTTGTTAAGGCATACTGTTTGCCCGTGCATTACCACCAGGTTAGCCTTCTTACCACTCCAGTGATAAATCTCTAAACGTTGGACTATCATAATAGTCCATTTGTTTACACAGTTCATCCCTTCCGTGTGGTAGAAATGAATGATATGTGTTGCTTCTATTTTTGTGAGTGCTTGTGCTGTTGATGAGAGATAGGTATTTTCCCCTTCATGTGAGATATTGTTCTGTTTTTTTGCTATTTTGTGCATTTTTACTTCATCAAAGGGGAGAACTTCGTTCAGGTGAAGAATGGGTAGTAGCATGTAAATTCTGTTCGAGAATGCGCTAAACAGGTATTGTCCCACTGGAGGGTTGACAACGGGTGCGCTTAGGTAAGGAGAGAAGCTCATTTGGATGTCTTTGTTGGAGTCATTTTTTTGAACTTTTTTGTTAAACACACAAAAACTGACCTTTTCCTTTGAATTTGTGAAGTGTGTCCAGTTTTTGTTTTCTAGTAATATATGGTTACATGTTGTATTGAACTTTTCAAGTCGGTTCTCCACTGAGGGGGTCTTTTCTTGTCTGGTCGCTTCTTTTACATGAGAAAGAGAGTTCACTGTTTGCCCTTTTTCAGTAGTGGCATTTTGGCGATTTTTCTGTAATTTGTCTCTCCAGTTAGTGGTCATCATTTGTATGCTGATTTGTTTGGGAATCATTTCGTTTTGGACTTTTCTTGCTTTAACTCTGGTGTTAATTTGTGCACCAGAGAGTAACTTTCTTTTTTTTTCCCCTATATCTGTGGTGGTGATAAGTTTATGTTTAGTATAGTCCTTTCTTATGGTTCCGTCTTGGACAATCAGTTCTTTATCGCCTTGCAATGTTTTTTCTTTGACTTCTTTGCTGTTATGTTGTTCCTCGGGAATTGCCCCTTTCGTTTTTTGCTTAATTTGATTAGGGGTAGCTTGTTGAGTGATGTGACATTTTTTTATTTTTTCCTGGTTGGTATTTATTCTATAATGATTCTCCATTTCGGATTGTCCCTTTTGCAGGTTCGAAGGGGTAGGTACTTTCGACGCAGCTTCTGCATGTGTACGCTTGGTTGGTCGATTGTCTACGTGCTTTTTAATGATCAAATAGTTAGAATGAATATTTTTCTTGTTTTCATTTTTGTCTTTAACATGGACTGCTTTGATAATTATACCTTTGGGACGTTTCGGAATGTCATGTTGGGTATTTCCACTTTTCAATTTCGCGAGAGATAAATAGTCCATTTCTTTCCTTCTTGGTGTTACAATTTTCCTCCTCTGGGTATCTTTCCCTTTGGCGTTGACTGTATTGAGGGGGTTCCTACTGCTTCTTACCTCATGTGGTGCATGACGGCTTTGCACATAGGACAGTCTTATATCTCCTTTTTTATTTGTCATCAATTTGTGTCCATTTTTAATTTTGTCACTTGGTTTGATGCTCTCCTTTTGCTTCATTTCTTTCGTGCTTACCATTTTAGTCGTCAATGGCTTGATGTTGTTCTGGGGTGTATATTTATTGTGGTACTTGGTCGAAATTGTGTACTTTGGAGGGTTTTTATTTGCGACTGTTGTGCATGCTCGAGTGGATCTCCATTTGGGCAGTATACATTTCGTCGCATGTGCCTTTGCATTGCTTGAATGGGAGGACAATTGAGGTGGGTCGCCCAATATGTGTGGTATTATTTTAACGGCTCCTTCCACTAAACGATCGTTTTCATGCCCATTTTGTTTGGGGTACTTATATTCCCCATTGCTACTTATTCTGGGACTGCTTTCTTCATTGCTAGACCGTTTGAGGAAATTTAGAATTTTCACTCTATTATCATTCTCGTTGATTAATTCGTATAGTAACGTTTCATGGCTTTTTCTTAGGTGGTTTTTTTGATCATTTGAAGTTCTCTTTTGATATTTGTCATGCGTGTCATTTGGTGCAGCTTGGTTGTTAGACTTCCCCTGACAAGCCTTAATCTGAGTGGTCTTCACATTGACATCTTTAGTGTCCTCTTCAGTTGTTTCACTTCTATGAGTTGCATCATCGCTGCACAAATTTGTACATGCATTTTGTCGCCCTTCAGATTGCTGAATAAATTGTTTAATTCTACTTTTATTATCATTTGTGTGTATGAGTTCGTATAGCAGACTTTCTTGGCTTTTATAATTTAGACGCTTGGTCGAGCATGTCTCCTTTTTTCCTTCTTCCATGATGTGAAACTCACTAGAATTGTAACCGGGTGATGACACGGAGCTTGCATATTCAGTCCTCCCACTGCTACATGGTGAAGTTTTCTCTTGCGAATTTTTTTTTGACTGTCCACTGGCATAGCTGTCCCCATGTGTCAAGCCTTCAACAACACTCAAATTTATGGCAAGTTGGTTATAAATTGGTGTTGCTGCAAAGTTGGAGCTCAACATAATACCTTTTGTGTTTTTATCGGTATCCATTTGGATTTCCTTTTTTGGTGTGTGGTGTGCGTATTTTTTTTCCTTTAATTCTTGCTGTTCATCGCAAAAGGGTGTGGCGGTTGTGTGATTTATTGTAGGTTTCACTTTGTTCACCTCACTTTGGTTATTTTTTTCGCGCATTTTTGCTTGTACATTTTTATTGGTAGAACGTGCTGTTTTGCTTGTGCTAGTTATTTGTTTAGGTCGCTTCAATTGTGCTGATTCCTTTGTCCTATGTGAATGGGGTAGATTTTTCATTTTAGGTAAGTCCTTTGACCTGTTAGAAGTCCCCCTTTTTTTTGGTTTGTCTTCAGCGAAGGTGCCTTTCTCGTTTCTTAGAGTGATATTATGAATGGGTCTTTTTCCTAAATTGGATTCAGGTGTCTTTCCTAAGTGGGTGATATGAGTTGTGGGTCTCTTCGATGTTTTTTTTTCTCTCATTCCTTCTGTAATAATAGGTGAGTTGTCACTATATTTGGTGTGATTGTTTCTTCGGGTCGTCTTAGCAGCTTCGTCGGATGGGTGAGGGTTCCTTTTTCCCAGTTCGAATTGCATCTTGGAATCGCTCAGAGCTTTTTTATTTCCATTTTTTCCATTTTGGGATTTTCTAGGTTCATTCTGTATTCCCTTCCTTGCAGTGGCGCATTTTTTTGAGTTTAACTTTTTGGTAGGGCTATGATGTATATTTTTTGATGTGCCTATTTTGATAACATTTTTGGCACTGTATAGATTGTTAGGTGGGGTTGCGAACAACCTAATGTCCGCTTGTCGCCCCTCCGGTTCATAAATGTCATAGCTATATGTTGCTGATTCAGGGGATCCTTTTGTGTTTACACATTTGTTAGTTAGCATATAATTAATGCATTTTAAATCTCGTTTAAAAGCTATGTCTTGGTTGTGCCCTTCCGGTATGTAAGCACAGTTTACATGATTGCTAAAGGTTTGGCTCGAATGAGAGACGTCATTTTTCGAGGCATCCTTTACACGTAAAGCAGCGAGATGACTGAACATTTCTTTGCAATTGTTCGTTCTGTTAATTAATGCATTTCTGTTACTTTGCGTGTCAATTTTTCTTTTCTTTCGTTGGTTAATTTGCTCATCCTGGTATACCCGTTCTGTGCTAGGTATGTTTGCAGGGATGCATCTGTCACCAACGCTGCAGCTGCTCCGACCAGAGGGAGTTTTATGTCTGGGGCAGTTACCTCCAAGGACAGGAAGTTTTCGCTCCATGGTGAGTTCATTTACAATGTGGAATACATCCGGTTGATTGAAATTACAAGCTGCCCTTTGACTGAAACATATTTCTTCTTTTTTTAAATAACTTTTTTTTACTTCGTTATTATTATAGGAGGTTCCCATTGTATGTGATGTTCCCCCTTCAATTGTCTTGCCTTGAATGTATGTCTCGTTTTTTTGAGAATCATGTTGTTCATCATATGCATAGTTGCAATGAGCCCGTTGACCACTGTTGAAGCGTTCCAATTTTTTCGGAAAAGTTCCAGACGTATCCGTTTTTTTTTTTCTTCTTTTTTTGTCCTTAAAGGAGTTTGCATAATTGGGGGAGACTTCCTTCGGCCTTGGAGAAGGGATCTCCCTACCGCCCACATAGTTTGTTATGTTAACCGTTTTGGAAAGAATCGATCTCTTCATTTTCCATATTTTAATATGTTCTAAAATTTTATCCGATTCGGTTTTAAAAATGGACAAAGGATTTTTTTCAGTGTTCTGCCCGTTCATGGCGGCGTTATATGCAGCTATACCATCAATGGAGAGGTACTTTCTTGTGATGCCATCTTTTTGTAAGCCATTCACATTGGAAGAGTGTGTTTTTATCCGATTTTGTTCCACATCGTTCGATTTTTCAAAAAGGGGGCTTTTAACATTTCTGTCATGGGAAGGGCAGTTATTAGTGACTCCCCTATAAGTGTCATCACCAGTGGTGATGTCGCTTTGGTTTTCCTCGTTTCTTCTGGAGCCGCTCTTGGTTGCAAGTTCCATTTGAACTGAATTACCATTCCATTTGTCCAAACATGCAAACTTTTGACCATACACATCGCAGATATATGTTATAGGTTTCATAAAGAAATGTTTGTCTACTCCACCTGACTTCATATTAGCATTAGTGGTATGTGTAGGGGAGCTCCAGTTGCGGAGCAATCCGAAGTTGTTTTTAATGATTACCCATTTGGGGCGTGTCCCCTGTTCTCCCTTTTTTATGCTTTGTCGTTTCTTAACACGTTTATGTATAGCAACTGCAAGGTGCTTACCTTCACTGTGGGGTGGTTCTTTCCCCATTTGCAAATTGTTCAAGATGGAAATTAGTTGTTTTTTTTTTTTTTGTTCTTATCCGTTAATTTGTGCATAGCACTTTTTTTCCACATGAAAGAAAAAGGATTTTTTTTAAAATATGCGGGATGGAAAACCCCAATGGTGCGTAAGGATAGTGCCATGTCAACGTTTTCTTTATCATACACTAGAAGGTAAGCCCATAGAAAGAGATAGGGTTGTCAGGGAAGCAGTTAGGTGCATACACCCAGTCAGCAGAACAAACTCATAATAAATACAACATAGAAATAACATACACACATAGGAAAAGGGTCTAAATGTGTGCTTCTTATGCTTTATACACATTCGAACAAATTTAACGAGTAACACATTTCTCCCAAGGAGTACACCAAACGTAACGCATGAGTAATGTAGGAGGTAACTGCACTCATCATTTATTCACTTACATAATAAGTGGGCGTAGAGACGCTACCAATCGAAAGGGCAAGGAATAGAAAAATGAAAACACATGAATAAAAAAAAAAAAGTCACAAGACAAAAGGGCTGTAAAAATAAGGCCTTTCCATTTCAACAGGATTTATTTCCATCTTTTTAAGGACAAATAAAAAATTCTCGAATTGAACATAGTGCTGAAAAATGAAGACTATACATCCTCCAGTAAAGGATGCAGGAAGTGATGAAATATGTTCTATTACGAAAAAAAAAAAAATGTGAATATTCACGCATGACCACGTATGGTTTTGGGCGCTCAATAGGCGTAAGGTTACCGCAAGGGAAAACACACACGCGGTTGGGTAAACTCATGAATGAAAATATGTTTTGATACAAATGTCGCAACATGTGTATCAGTACATATGAACAATAATACAAAAAGGGCATGGTTAACCCTTTGCACAGATTTAACCTAAATTGTTGTAGACATATACTTACGAGGGAAACCCTTGGCCTTTCCCTTATCCAATTTGTATGATTAAAAAATTTGATATTGCGTAACAAAAAAAAAAAAAAAAAAAAAATTTGCATTTTATGGCGTGCTACTTTTAAGATTGTCTTAAGATCTTAGGACAATTACGAACGCAAAAGACGCGCTTTTTACTCATGCATGTTTACACCAATGTAAACATTTCCTTTTTTTTTTTTTTTAAAAAAGGAAAAATCGTTTGCGTAAATTAAGAGATATACATCCCCAGGGGAAGGCATAAAAGAAATTTAAAAGGGTTGTGGGCTTGTCTTGTATTAAGCACAAGACAGGCCAATTTGCACAGTAAGACATGCGGTGTAAATTATTTAAGCTTTGATAAGCCCAATTGCATTTGGTACAGTTGGAAGAGCTCCTTCCATTATAACTCTTACACTTAATTTAAAAGGATAAAATGAAATTTAATAACATGTGCAACAACAGTGCTTCCTCGTATGGCATTTTGGACAAATTCGTTTTTAAGAATTTTCGCATTTTTTTTTTTTTTTTTTTTTTTTTTAAAGCTTATATGTGACGGTCTAGGTGATTATACACACAAGAGTGCGTCTTTTTATTGGGTATACAACCGACTTGTGGAAATGGTATGGTGTGTAAAAGTGTACTAAATGCACAAAAATTAAAATGTCATTTATTCAAACAATGGGCTAGAAAAAATAGGGATATACTTTAGTGACAATATTGGGAAAGTTTTTTCTTACTCCACGTATAAAATGGGGGAGTAAGTGTGGATGTTTCTTTTTTTTATTTTTTTTCCCACCACTTTGTATATTTTTTTTTTAATTTAATGCGGGACGGCTATTATTTGCATGTCCAATCATGGCACTTATATTGCAACTTTTATTTCCGTGTGCGTGCTATTTTTATGAGTTTGTCACAAATTAGGCTGCACCTCCTTGTTCATAGCCTCATATTGATGTCCCATTTTGTGTATATGCGTAAGACCGGTTAGCCGTTTGAAGTTTTTTTTTTTTTTTTTTTTTTTTTCTTCAGGACTGCATTTGTTATTGAATGTGCTTAGCACGAGCATAAAAAAGAGCTGCTTTGGGGGGTTTAGTCAGATTTACTTGAGCAGCGGAAGACTGTATTATACATTTTAATAGCAGTATTTTAAGAAAAAACAAAATTCTGCTAAAAAGTACTCGTTAGTGGACGTTATGGAACATATATGTTTTTTCTTTGCTATTAATTTTGAGAAAATTGGACATAGGTTTGGCCGGCTTGTGGAAGAGTTCACGAAGTTTTCCGTACATACACACATACGTACGCAGTTACGAGCATTGACTTGCTTTTTTTTTTTTAAATTAAGGGAGCGAACAGTAGCATGAGGCGGTATACATTTTGGCGTAAATTTGAATAATTTTGTTGGCGATCAGTTATGGATTGAAAATTTTGATTAAAAAAAAAACGGACGCGCTGCTTCCCAGGCAGGCATATTGTTGAATAGCCCCATTTGGGCCTGCATATGAACATAAACATGGAGTCCTTTGTTCACATATCACATATATCCTGCATGACTCATTTTGAGGAGAAAACGGGCCCTAAGAAATGTGGGACATGTGGATTTGGCCTCTGTTAATGACACTTCGTTTGGAACAGCAAAGGGGTAAATGTAAAATGGAGTACACATGCATCTATTTGCTACGCATAAATAGACTTAAACGTCTTTTAATTTGTGCTTTTCTCTATTATAACATCATGCGTTCATATTGGCGACATTCCATTTGGATGCAACACGTAAAGAAAAAAAATAATCACTTAAGCAGATTCTCATTTTGTAAGTATTTAAAGTTAGTGCATGTAACAGTAGTTCCTTTTGCCCTGTGTTAACCAAGTGGCTAATGTGTATGAATGTTCTCCTTCAATTTCGTAGTCCCACTTTATGTGGACGAGTCATAACATTGGGTTGATGATATTCGCCCCCACGGCAGGGAGTGAACGTCGTGTTCGTCCCATTGCATGAACAAAAGAGTCATGTGCATGCACATGTGCAAATGGAGACACACCGTGGTGGGGCTTTCCTTTTTTCTTTCTGCGTTCCCCTGTTCCCTCGTTCGCGTTAGTGGGCAAAAAGGAGAAATGAATATATGTTTTCCAAGGCGCATGCAGTCGCTGCTATTATGAGACCACATTAAGTTGTATTGTTCGACGATGTGCATGCAAAGACACAACCAAAAAAAAAAGGCGGTGGAGGTAACAGTAGATGACATGAAAGAAGTGCCGATTCGGAAAAATACATATTCAATGATGTAATCAGGAATGCAAAAAAAAATCGAAGTAGAAAACACAAAAAAAAGAATAGCAGCATAAATATTCAAAAATAAAAAAATTACGCAAAAGACACGCCTGTTTTATTGTAAATAAAGAATATTTCTTCCATACAAAGCAACTTGCCAAAATAAGTCATTTTTGCGAATCCTGTGCCAAGTATATATTTGTGCAATTCACACTATCTCATCGCTTTTTCGTAAGCACCACCACTCAAATCAACACTGCCGTACCTTTCGCTCAAAATGAGAATCTCTTACATATTCTTACTCATAAATTTGTTCTTGGTAATTAACTTGTTGGCACCTTGTGTGTGCTCAGAGAATGCGGTAAAGAAGAAAGTCCTAGATGCGTTCAACACAATCAGCGAAAAATTGAATGGCTATGATAAAAAAAAGAAGAACGCAATATTGGCAGGCGCTGCAACTACAGCAATTGCCATCATATCGACTTTAATTGGAGGTGTACACTTACTTAAGCCCAAACGTAAAAACGAATTGGATGATCCTGGAACGGTTGCATTCGTTGTTAACCTTTCACTTGATACGGCAGATGGTGGAGTTGTTCAATCACAGAAGGGGTACATCATGGCAAAAGACATTACTAAAACATTCTCAAGTGAAGAGGAATTACGAGAATATATAGAGAAGAGCATAGAAGACAGTGGTTCAGATACGGCCAGTTCCGATAGGAAGGATCTTCTGAACTCCATTATGCACATCAATGTGAACATTACGAATGCGCCCGGTAACACTCAAACATAAGGAAGATATGCGTGGGACCATATTGTTGTTCTTCAGTTGAACGAGGAAAACAAAAGGATGCCCACGGTTCTGCACCGCTGCAGTTCTGCATAAAGTTGAACAGACGCAAAAGCTGCAACTTTGTTGCCATATTTTTGTCTTTACATATTTAATTTTACTTATGGGTACGTTTTGCTAAGCGTGGCATGCGTGTATATGTGTGTATTCCCCTTTTCTCATTTTGAAATCGAAAAGTGGGCCTCCCAGAGGGTCTTTTTTAACCGAGTTTTGATTTTTTTTTTTTTTTTTTTTTATTTTCCCACTATTGTCTGCAATGAATGTTATATGTAAACATTTGAGTGCCGTTCATTACCTTTTACTGATTATTACATACACAAATGGTACACATCATGTACGTATACACAAGTCGTAACTTGACAAACCGTGTTAACAGATCTGAAATAATTTAACTCATTCAAAATGATTTCATTACTTTGCGCCGAAGGCAAAAGCGTAGATAAAGCGGAAAAAAAAAAAAAAAAAAAAATGACAGAGCTCTTTTTGAGCGTCTATAAAGCTCGCTTTCGCAAAGGCGATGGTACTACGCTTTGGAAGGGGAACAGTTTCCCCATCTTTTTTTTTACGCATGATACTGTGTGCTTCCTCTTGAGCGAGATCATTGTGTGGGTCAAACAATGGGGCGTAGATTTTGGCCTTTTTTTTTTTTATTTTTTACTTGGTGCAAAAACGGCACCTTGCGAGTTTTCAACAAGCTGTAATGAACCACATATCTAAATGATATGACCATGGTGAGCATTGGCTAAGTAGTAAGAACAAGCATAATTTTCCCATACGAAATGTTGTACGTGCACTTATGAACACATGGACAGTGGTAAAATGCTTCTCGCAATATTTTACACCATGTAAGGTTTGTAAAGTTTAAGAATGTAATTTATTTATGCCGAAAGGTGTAATCTCAGAAACACGAAAAAGAATTGCCGTGTGCATTCCATAAGCTCAAAAATACAAATAATGGGCGAATGATGAGATACGCGCATTGTACATTGTAGATTGTTCCCTATGTTCGTACCTATGTCATTTATTCGCGCTGCGATGTGCCATAAATGAAAGCGCATTTACATGCATCGACTTTGTTAATGAATGCACGCGAAGAACAAGGACATAAAAGATGAGCAGAATTTTACGAGGCCTTATCACACTCCGCGTGTTTTTTACACTTGCCCTTTTCGAAATGTTTACACCATTTCGTTCTGTTGCTTTTTTTATTCTTTGTTAATTTTTTTCTTTAAATAAAAGGAGTTGTGCGATTTTTTTTTTTTTTCCGGGTTTGACTTATGCAGCATTTTCATTTGTTTTTTTTGTTTTTTGTAAACTACTAGGTTGTTTCTTTTGTTCTGTACGTGCGGTACTCACGTGTACACTTGATTTTTACATATAATATAGAGCACGTGAACGGATGCGCTTACTTTGTTCGCCTTATAAACGTTAATCCCGCACTGCACCAATTGGCATTACAAGGGTCTTACATATGTTTATGGGCATGACTCTGTGCTTGACGCGGGGGCCCGTATACGTTATATTTATATGGGTAAGCCCCTGCTCCCAGCGCATACTTACATATACATGTACATATATATATATAATACATACATACACGTGTTGCAAGTTTTGCTTCGTTGTGAACAGAGTTGCAAATGCATCGACCCTACAGGTGCACATAAGGGGGGCATTATTTTTTTTTTATACATAGTGTATAGTTACTTTTTGCACTTGGATAATTTTTTTTTTCCCCAGTGGCGACGACTCTTTTCCATATGGGTGCAAGGAGTATATTGCCTACAAGCAGGACACAGGGCATTTTTTTTTTTTTTTTTGTCCGGCATAAGGCAATTTCGGGAGACATGGGCAGCAAGAGTAGCGTTTGTTGGTAACAGAATACATAGTAGCTTATTATTATATGAGCAGAAGACGCATTTTATTCGTACCAACTCATGCCAATAAGAAATTCATAAAACATTATTAATGGAATTCTGAAATAAACGATTAAATATGGAACAATGTGATACGCTCAGAAAAGGCAAGTAGTAAAGGAAATCAAATAAATTGATTAAAGATTTAAAAATTTGTACTGAAGAATTGAATGAATAGTTCGGTTGCAAGGTTAAATTTGAAATTATTTATCAATTTTTTATGGTCATTTCTATTTTTTTAAACAAAAAAAAAATGGAAAAGTCTTGAAAAAATATAAAATGAAAATTATATTTCTGTGAAATTTTATTATGTATATTATTACAAAAGTATATTTTGTTCTGACATTCGTTTGTAAATATCTCACTTTTTTTTTTTAACGTGATATTTATACAACTTTATTCCAAATAGTTTTTGGGTGTAGTATAGTTTTGTGTGACCTTTTTTTTATAGTTCATTATAAAACATATATATACTATATATAAAAATTCTGAACAAAAGTACTTTTGTAATTTATACAGGAATAAATCTGATTTTTGTTTTTATATCCTAATGATATACAACACTTATCAGATTTCGGACATACGAAAAAAATAAGACTGACCAAATTGATTGTCATAATTCTGATTTAAATTATGTTCTTATACTACTTGCCCTTTCTCATTTGAACTTTTAAGTTTGGACTTTTAATGTTTTAAAATTTATTAATTTAAAATTTGATGTTAAGGTTCACTTTCTTATTAGCTTCAAGTGGTGTGTAAAATAAAATATTATTTTTACACACACAGCTCTATTGTAATTATTAATATAGTTCACAGTTTTAATATAATTGTTGCATTTTGATCTAATAATTCTTATAGCTGTTTTTAATTAATATAAATCCATAAACACTGGAGTGAGTTTACAACGTTGTAATGTAGATAATGAGCTCTTAATTGGTAGCCATGTCAAGCCAAAAAAAAAAAAAAATTCGTCATCCCATCCCTTTTTTTTTTTGTCCCCGTTCGACTAATGTAAGTGAGCATTGTTTAACTTATAACTTGTAGATTAACAAAGGTGCGTTGGAAAAACTTGATTAAATCTGTTGTATGTTTTATGAAATCCTAATGTTTCTATGAAAAGTTTTAAAATACTTATTTTGTATGTCCGTTCCTAATTACAATATCTGTCAACCAGTCGAAACAAGTACGATAAAAGTGTTTTATGAAAAGCAGCCCGCGATAGATGGTTTATTTTCTATGTTAATAATAGACAGTACAATTATCTACTTGAAACACCCTGTAAGGAACAATGTTTTGATGGCCGTTTGGTTGTATCACATGTAAAAATGGATAAATTAAAATCGGCACTATAGTATATATGGAGATTAGTACGGGTAGGTGCGCTTTTTGTAAAAGCAGCCCTAAAGAAAAATAGTTCAACTTCTATAATAGGTGTTAGCATGATTGATCATATTTAGTTGGGTCACAATACTCCCGAAAGTTAATCTGTATATGCACCGAATGATTCATTGGATAGATGCTGTAAATGCCAACTGAATCCGGATCAATATTTTTCATTTTCTGTGAAAGAGAATAATTCTCTAGCATTTTCTAACTGAGACAGCATTAAAATGGTATGCTGATCGATATTAGTTAACTTTAAACCGCTTTCTAAATGACACAGTATTTAAAGCAATACTGATTCATGTTAGATGGCGCTCGGCATATCCAAAACAGCATCTTGGACTGTCCATTAGAGCTTAACTTGTTAATATAGTCAAGTGTTATTTAGCGTAATAAATATTAATAATTAAGTATATTAATAATTATGTGTATTAAATAATTACGTATATTAATAATTAAGCATATTAATAATTAAGTATATTAATAATTAATGACAGGTACTTTATGTAGTATGCCATTTTGTAGCGTCTTATAAATAATAGTGCATAATCTTAGTAATGTAATTGTATAGAGATTATGCCTATTATTAATGGTTGTGCACCCGGTTAAAATACCGTGGTGAATAGTGCCGTTCGAATCCTATGTCATATAATAAATGCATGGATTAACGTCGGCTAAAGGATTTATCGTGTATAGACATATGAGTACAGGTTTTAATTTGTAAAGCTGATTAAGTTCCCCTTGATAAAGGAATCCTGTTCTATTATTTTATATTAGGACGGCGATTATTACTTGGGTTAAATTTAGCCTGGAAAGTTAGTCTAAACACAAACGAAAGATTCATAGCAGATGCTCATATTGCATGAATCCGGATCAATATTTTCCATTAGTGGGCTATATATTCCGTTTACTAACACGGACCATATCAAATGCTTATGGTCAACGTTAGGATGGCACTCGTCGTATCCAAAAGAGCACTTTGGGCTGTCCTTCTAAGAACGCTGGAATTATTTGTTTCCCAGTTAGTAGTAGTTGTTGACGGTTACATTATTATGTAGTATGTCGAGTGCTTCTCCCTCAGGTAGCTGCTGTTATATTCCCAACCGGGGTATACGCATGTCTGACCTCCTTTTTAACGGTTCACCCATACTAAAATGTTGCACAGTCATTCTACCCCACGGGGAGACTTTGTTCTCCACAGAATGTGCGTAGGAAAGAACTGGACGCTGTGCGACGTGAGTCTCGAACGAGCTAACCCTCAGTGGGTAGTCAGAGGCTTATGAACTTAATTATAGTTGTAAAGTCACTACCCGGGACGTCAAACGCGAAAGGTTCGAGTACTACCTAAAAGTTCTACTTGGATGAGGAAGGGCCAAGTAGAACATGTCGTTTTTATCGTTTAGTTACAACGAGTATGGTCTGAGTGTTCTGTAAAAAGGTGCCCTCCAATAGAGGGGACAGGGGAGTAATTAAATATGGACGCGTCAAAGGATGATTGTTATCTTTTGTGCACATTTTAACCATATTAGCTTGTTGTAGCTATGATTCTAGAATACTTAAGGAAAAAAAAGTATATCTAATCAGCGATAATTTATATTTAGAATGATATTATAAAGTATAATGATCATACCGACGTGTAAGTCTCTAAATATATATATGTATGAATTAACAAAGGCAAGGTTTTTTCTCTATTTAAAAAATGTATTAGGTATAACATTATGTGCTAAGAGATGCCTTCGCCATACAATTATGATGAATCAAATAGGAGCATATTTATGCTTTTCTTTGCATATAGTATGTTACCAAAAAAAAAGGGTTATTATTTGTTATTTCTGTCTTTTTAGTGTGTTCTATTTAATTTGTCTTGTTTTTTTTATATATTTAGTTTTGTTTTTTCTATATTGTATGGGTGTTGTTGCATGTGCTTATAGTGGTAAAGTACTATACATATGTAAAGGAGTTTTGGAGATATAAAAGTCTGTTTTCATATGTAACGATTTTTTTAATGAAAATAATTTTCTGTAAAGATTTTATCAAAATGTGTAGTCAAATGTAGCATGTATATTGATAATGCTTCTACTTTATACATGTACGTGTGTTATTATGAGGCCGTTTTATGCTGTATAGTGTTTCTTTACAAATTGCATGCGCTTGAATGGAACATATTAAGCGGTCTTCAGAAGAATCCCGTTTCTTCTAAATATGTCTTTATCATTGGATTAAATATATATGTTCATCTCTTTGTAAAGATATCTTTATGGATGTTTATGTATTATCACCATGCGTTAATTAATGTAGTTTGTTCCTAGTTCGCCAATCTTATAAAATGAATGAGCGATTTAAAACAATATACAATTAATACATGTCTACTTGAATTATTTACATATTGTATACTTTAAAAAAAATGCGGTTATGTTATTCAGGTCTAGTGGTTATGTGTTTTGCTTTGGTAGTAATCTTTTTGCTTGTTTCCATGTGTGTTCTATAATCGTATGTTCTATAATCGTAATTTATAATTCTTCAACTCATGTCGGGAAACCAAATTATATAAGGCTTTTCTATTACAAGGATAGAGAAGCGCTTATGTAATAAACAAATTATTTTTATTCATAATAATATATAAACTATGTATAAAAATATATACACATACTATGTGTTAGAAGCTAATCTGTTCATGTAAACTCTGTTATATTTATAACGTGAAAATATGTTAAACACATTTTTTTTTCCAACGTACCACGAGTATCTGATTGTATTTGGAGTCAATTGATGCTTAATCGTATATACATATATATATATATATATATATATATATATATATATGTGTATATTTATATGTATATATGGTTATGGCAAAATATCATTGTCACCTTTTTGTAGTTTTACCGGGTGCACTTACGATTTGTGTGATAATTATAATCAGCGAAGCTGAGAAGGATAATTGAACACATAATTTATAAACGTATAAATAGGATGTATAAAACGTCAAATGTTATTTGTTGGTAGACTTTTTTGTTTTTAACCTACCACAAAAAATTTATAAGTCTATTATGTATAAATTGTACCATTCATAAATTGTCTGTTTTTAATGATAATAACTTTTAGCAATGTAGTTTTTGTACTATGTGAGAGAGGGGTGTATAATGTATATTATTTATTTCCTCAGTCATTTTCTGCTTGCTTACATGGTTGTTATCATTATATATAACTTTTAACGATTGCGTGGAAAAACGTATACATAATATAGTAACCTGGTTGATCTTGCCAGTAGTCATATGCTTGTCTCAAAGATTAAGCCATGCAAGTGAAAGTATATGCATATTTTATATGTAGAAACTGCGAACGGCTCATTAAAACAGTTATAATCTACTTGACATTTTCTATATAAGGATAACTACGGAAAAGCTGTAGCTAATACTTGCTTTAGCACTCTTGATTTATTTCTTGAGTGTGTACTTGTTAAGCCTTATAAGAAAGAAGTTATTAACTTAAGGAATTATAACAAAGAAGTAACACGTAATGGATTCACTCCATTTTTTAGTGTGTATCAATCGAGTTTCTGACCTATCAGCTTTTGATGTTAGGGTATTGGCCTAACATGGCTATGACGGGTAACGGGGAATTAGAGTTCGATTCCGGAGAGGGAGCCTGAGAAATAGCTACCACATCTAAGGAAGGCAGCAGGCGCGTAAATTACCCAATTCTAAAGAAGAGAGGTAGTGACAAGAAATAACAATACAAGACCAAAACTGGTTTTGTAATTGGAATGATGGGAATTTAAATCCTTCCCAGAATACAATTGGAGGGCAAGTCTGGTGCCAGCAGCCGCGGTAATTCCAGCTCCAATAGCGTATATTAAAATTGTTGCAGTTAAAACGCTCGTAGTTGAATTTCAAAGAACCGATATTTTAATAATGCTGTTTAGCTAGGAGCCACAAAAATTGATACTTTAATCGTATCCATTTTGTGCGCATTTCTACCTTATCAAGTGTTTTTTTAATTAAAGTGTTTCTTTTTAAAATCTTCTTTAGCTAATATAAATCATATGGAAGATTTTGTTACTTTGAGTAAATTAAAGTGTTCAAAGCAGACAGAGATATAGCATAAAATGCGTTTGAATACTACAGCATGGAATAACAAAATTGAACAAGTCAAAACTATGTTTCTTTTTTTTTATTTTTGGCTTAGTTACGATTAATAGGAGTAGTTTGGGGACATTTGTATTCAGATGTCAGAGGTGAAATTCTAAGATTTTCTGGAGACAAACAACTGCGAAGGCATTTGTCTAAAATACTTCCATTAATCAAGAACGAAAGTTAAGGGAGTGAAGACGATCAGATACCGTCGTAATCTTAACCATAAACTATACCGACTAGGTTTTGGATGAAAGTAAAACAAATAAGGATAGTCTCTTCGGGGATAGTCCTTAGATTTCTTCCTTCAGTACCCTATGAGAAATCAAAGTCTTTGGGTTCTGGGGCGAGTATTCGCGCAAGCGAGAAAGTTAAAAGAATTGACGGAAGGGCACCACCAGGCGTGGAGCTTGCGGCTTAATTTGACTCAACACGGGAAAACTCACTAGTTTAAGACAAGAGTAGGATTGACAGATTAATAGCTCTTTCTTGATTTCTTGGATGGTGATGCATGGCCGTTTTTAGTTCGTGAATATGATTTGTCTGGTTAATTCCGATAACGAACGAGATCTTAACCTGCTAATTAGCGGTAAATACAACATATTTTTATGTTGAATTGGATTCGGACGAATTTTGCTTATATTTGAAGTTCATTATAATGAAGGATAGTGAAATACTTTAGTTCGCATCAGTGTTTTTTCATCGAATCGTTGATGCTTCTTGTATATCTCATCCTCTCTGTTCCCTGTGCTTCATTATCAAGCTTTTCATACCGTTTCCTTTTTTTTATGTAGAAATGTATTTGCTTTATGTAAAGCTTCTTAGAGGAACGATGTGTGTCTAACACAAGGAAGTTTAAGGCAACAACAGGTCTGTGATGTCCTTAGATGAACTAGGCTGCACGCGTGCTACAATGATATGTACAACGAGTTACTTAGAAATATGCATATGTTATTTGTGCTTAATTCAGCCTTTTATCATTATGACATACTTTTCCTCCACTGAAAAGTGTAGGTAATCTTTATTAGTACATATCGTGATGGGGATAGATTATTGCAATTATTAATCTTGAACGAGGAATGCCTAGTAAGCATGATTCATCAGATTGTGCTGACTACGTCCCTGCCCTTTGTACACACCGCCCGTCGCTCCTACCGATTGAAAGATATGATGAATTGTTTGGACAAGAAGAACGGGGATTATATGTTCGTTTTTCTGGAAAAACCGTAAATCCTATCTTTTAAAGGAAGGAGAAGTCGTAACAAGGTTTCCGTAGGTGAACCTGCGGAAGGATCATTATTTAAGTTAACCGAAAGGGAACAACTGTTATGTAAGAAAGTGAAATCTGGTTTAATTTTGTGCATTGCCAATATTTGAGGCGAATATTTGCGATGTACCTTTTTATATCAGTTTTTCATGGAACACAAAAAAAAAGGGGGAAAAAAACGTTGTGATTTGATTGTTTAGGAAAATGTCACCGTTTTTTGTGTGTTCAGCATTTACAACAATTTTAAATCAATCAATTTTAATTTTCACATAATATTGTAATCGTGTGTGTTTATATATATATGTGTGTGTGCACAAATGTGTTTAATTACCACTTTTTTTGTTTTGAGAAACATATATGTTTGGTAAGTGTTTGTGCAGTGTAAAAAATATTTATGTAATTTTTACGTAAATTTTTTTATGGTTCTGCATAAAGCGCATTCCCACATGTTTTTTTTTTAAACAAAAAATGGCTCAACCTTAACGATGGATGTCTTGGTTCCTACAGCGATGAAGGCCGCAGCAAAACGCGATATGCAATGAAAATTGCAATGACTGTGAATCATCTGAACGCTGAATGTAAATTACTCCGAAAAACTCGTAAGAGATTTTATGGAACTCCTATAGGAAGTCACAGAAATGTATTGGTTGAGTTTTATTGCAAAATAAAGTACCTTCTACGTCACGCTTACTGTAGGATTGTGTATTTTGTTAGATTTATGCACTACTATAGAGAAAGAACTCTGTGCAGTTACCATAAGCACGCTGGCGACTTGCAGAACCTTGGGGGTATTTAAAGCGGTTTTTTATTCTTGGTTTTTGTCTAATTTTTACTTTTGTAAAAATTAGTACTATTTCTGTGGATACCTCTATGCACACTGTTTATGATACAAGTCTACTTGTTATAGATCTATCGACGGGTTGTCCTGCCACGGGAGGCGTTCAAATCCAGACAGAACGTACTATTATAACTTCCTGGAGTTTTGTATATGTTATTGAGAATGCGTGTTAATAACGTGTATGAATTAGCAGTGCCTGTTAAGGGCGGCTAAGGAGTAGTGGTTATTAATCAGACGTATACGAATTTATATCCGTTAGGTTTTTTTAGCTATTATTAATTTTTTTAATACCTGTAAAAAAGGCAATAGACGAATTATTAATAGTTATAAACCTAGTAGATATAATTTGTAGTCGACGTTATAACATTGCAAAGCACTGACTAGGGAACAGCTACGATTCATACATATAGTAATTACCATGGGGATAATTACAATGGGGAAATATTTTTAGATAATGGAGATGATTAATTTTCTTTTGAAAAATGATTTTCTTGCATTATAATCGAGCTGTTGTGGAGGAGCGGAGGTTTTTGGTATGGGACTAGTGTTCGGAGTCAATAATTACCCGACAATTGGCTTTGGAGGAAAGGAATTTAGGTGATGATTATTATGGAACAACTACGAATAGACTATACAGGGAGTATTAAGAGAATACACAGGCATGATAATTTTGTTTGCCAAAGAGATTGTCACTTACATTACTTGAGTATTCTCCTCATTTAATGTATTTCTCTAGTGTGTCCTATCGTTTCGCAGCGACAGTTTGGTGTAGGGAATTTACGTTAACCTGACCAAGTGAGCATACAGGGGAAAATGTACTATATAAGAACCTAATCCTTTTTTATATATGTACTTAAAAAAGTTTGATTGTAAATATGAGTTTGTGATTTATCATGAATAAGGACTTTATAACAATTTAACTTTTTCATAAGTGTCACCTCAATGTTTTCTTAAATAGCTTATTTTGTTTACTATGTCCTGTTAATTTTTAATTGGCAGTTGTCAAACGGGGGAGTGAAGCAATTAGTAACCCTAAGTAATTCATATTAAGGAAAAAAAGTTATTACCCAATAAGAAATCATTGTGTAAAAATATATACTGTTAAAATAATGCATATTTTAAAGTAATTTAATATGGCATTTTTTTCTAATGTTTCAAATCACTATATGTTAGTTTTTTTAACTTCTTTTTAGTGGCATCGAGAACATTTTTGTTTAAGATTATGATACGGAGGGAATTAATGTTTATATATTTTTTTATATATGCAAATTCTTACGTTGTCAATTTTAGGAAGCTACATGAACTTTTTTTTTTTTTATATCAAGTTATTTGCAAAAATAAATGATATTTATTGGATGTTACAACGACGTGTACGTTTCTTAATTTTGCTGCGTATAAATGGATATTAAACGAAAAAGTTTTATATGATATTTACTACGTATGATTATTCGACGGGGAAGTTCAAAAATCATGTATGGTTCTGAATGGGTCAATCCCATACTTTATTTTTATATGGACGAGAGTTAATATTATTTTTTATATAGACATAGTTATATTATTTGTTATAGACATAGTTATTATTTTTTTGTATAGACATAGTTAATATTATTTTTTATGGACGTATAGTTAATATTATTTTTTATGGACTAGAGACGCGTGTTAAACATTATTCTTCATGGACGAGTGTAAATATTATTTTTTATGGACGAGTGTAAATATTATTTTTTATGGACGAGTGTAAATATTA
>NW_012192586.1:35000-43376 GCF_000956335.1 Plasmodium fragile | reverse complement strand
ATGGACGAGTGTAAATATTATTTTTTATGGACGAGTGTAAATATTATTTTTTATGGACGAGTGTAAATATTAATTTATATGGACGAGTGTAAATACTATTCTTCATGGACGAGTGTAAATACTATTCTTCATGGACGAGTGTAAATATTATTTTTTATGGGCGAGTGTAAATATTATTCTTCATGGACGAGTGTAAGTATTATTTTTTATGGACGAGTGTTTAAACATTTATTCTTCATGGACGAGTGTAAATATTATTTTTTATAGATGAGTGTAAATATTATTTTTTATAGATGAGTGTAAATATTATTTTTTATAGACGCGTGTTAAATATTATTTTTTATGGACGAGTGTTAATATTAATTTATATGTACAACAGTTTAATTTTATTTTATATAGACAAGAGTTTAATTTTATTTTATATGGACAAGAGTTAACTATTATTGTTTATGCAAGTTGTAATCCTAAAAAGGAACAACTATTTTATATATAACCACGTGAGAACCAACCGTTGAACAATTATGAAAGGAAAAAGTTATTTAAAATGTATAATTTTTTAGTAAGTACGTTCAAAAGATAATGTCAAGCAATTGACTACTTCGAATAATAAAGTGTTTAAATTGAAAATTAAAAACTAAGTGTTATATAATTGATTGTAATTTGTCAATGAGCAGTGCATCTGTTAGTGGAAAAGATATACACACCGTATTTTATATCATGTGGTAAAAAGAAGAACAAATATACAACTGTAAACCATAGGCCTTTTACAGGGTTGTATTGTGTAGATAAATGAACTTTAGACAAGCTTTTTTAGTATAAGTGTGAATTATTACAAATGTATATTTAGCGTTACATGTAATAATATTAAAGCGAGCACTCTTATTTATAAGGAATATAGCCTTGTGATGATGCAATTGTTTTTTAACTACAGTACCGGTTATATAACCAATTGTAATTGTTGCGATGCGTTATTTAAATCATACTTAGGGGACTTTATTTGTGATTACGTAAGTTAACGCAATAAAGGTTGCAATTTATTATACAGCTTGGTCATATAAATATAGAGACTGGTGGTGTTTTGGTTATTGGGAAACACATATATATATAATACTGGTTGTAATCTTAGAAGCTACACAGATGTAATTAAAAAGGTAAAGGAGCGATAATAGCGATGGAGAGTTTTTAAGGATATACGCATAGGAAATAAAAAAGCTAAGTAAAGAAAACACACACAGTAGTAGTAGTTATGAAGAACATATATCAAGTTTTCAAGATTTGTATTATCGAAGTATTAACCAAGAAATGTTAAGTTTTTTATATATAACCATATATTCATACAATGTAGACAAAAGCACATATTAAACATGAGAAAAGGCATATTTTTTTTTTTTACAGATTCAACAAGATGGGATTACATATCTTTTCTAAAAAGATTTTGTATTAAATATGATGGGATCCAAACATCGTATTTAAAAATCCAGGTAACGTATGTCACAAAAACATTATTAATATATATTGAATCATAAATCACCTTTTGCAGGTGATGTATCCTAAAGTTGACATAATTAAAATTGACACAAGAAACCTTTTCTTTTATATATATGTTTGAGTAATCTACTATTATATGATTTATATGGAATGAAAAAATTGTAGTGATATCAATAAATAAATGAAACACATAAAGTGAAGAAGATATATATATTATATTTTTGTACATGTGTAACTGTTTCTTTTCTGATAACAAACTCTACATTGCTTGTTGAGGTTATATCTTAGAATATATTTATATATTCACATGAGAACAAACTATCTTGCATATAAGACGTAGCAGGGGCCAACAGAAAACAAACAGTTGCCACAGCGTGCAGAATATACAAGGGGGGAGTACATGTTTTGTTAATTCTTTTATATAAGTGACGAGAGAGCGACACACGACGCTTGCAAATAGAGAAGAAAGATAATTCCTAAACAGTAATAAAAATCGCTAAAATGTATAAGTCCAGAAAAACAAAAGCAACAGACACTGGCAGCATAGGTAGTTCTTTTAACGTCAATTCTGGAGTTCCTACGTTTAAAACCCGTTATTATTTTTTTTTTTTATAAAAAAAAAGTGTATATGTATAATATTTTTGAAGTTTGTGTGTTAAAGACACATACTTTTTCAGTGTTTATAATAATGTACCATGGTTCCTTTCCAAGGTGGCTTGCCGTACCTAAGAATACGGGAGCGCACTAAAGAAGGGTAACTAGTTGCTACGTGCAACACGGTATTATTATAAAACGTGTGATCAATTTTTTTTTTCTTTTTCATATACATATATATATGGGAACTCCAGAACGGTTACCTCTAACCATGAAGACGTCTCTAAAATGACGAGGTTACACAGGAGTGTACGTCAGGGCAACGTTAGAGACATGTTCTTATCGGATCACACATATTACTGTTTAAGGAGCAAGCGAAAAATGGATATAGTACCATATTGACATAGCAGTAAAGTAAAAACGCTGTAATAATGATCTGGTCATATGGGAAAATACATATAGTACCATATTGACATAGCAGTAAAGTCTCAAAACGCTGTAATAATGATCTTGGTCATATGGGGACTACTTCGAGATATTAAAAGATGACAAAACACTACTCTTTGGGATGACGAATCACTACTCTTTGGGATGACGAATCACTACTCTTTGGGATCACGAATCACTACTATCTGGGATGACGAATCACTACTATCTGGGATGACGAATCACTACTATCTGGGATGACGAATCACTACTATCTGGGATGAAGAAAAAACTACTATCTGGGATGAAGAAAAAAACTACTGTGTGATGAAGAAAAAACTACTGTGTGATGACGAAACACATTACTGTGTGATGACGAAACACATTACTGTGGGATGACGAAACACACTACTGTGGGATGACGAAAAAACTTAGCAATAACTTAAACTACTTAAAAATGACATGATACTGTCAAGGAGATGTGCCATAGCACAAAAAGGGACTGGCGAAAATGATAAAAGCTAGGTGCAATATAATATATCGTAGCAAACGAAAGCACAAAAATAATGTAAAAACGTACACAATCAGGTGATGGTACGAATAAAAGGTAATAAATAAATCCGCTCTCTCGGAAAAGGCCTACTCCTCGCTATTATTTTATGCGTTATAAACTAAGAATACCAATTAAAACCACAAAAAAAGGGAAATGTGTGGACATTGTGGAGGTTGTAAGAGCTTGACATGGCAGGGAAAACATAGACATATTAATTAATATGGACTATATATATAAAAGCTCCTTACTTAAATATATATATATGTATATATATCAAGATGATAATCTGTTAAAAACACAATTATGACATCATAGGAATAGAGGAAACTCAAAACTATCGACAAATAATATAGTTTATGATTATATATATATATATATATCTGCTCAACAAATATTAGTTAACCTTATATCAATAGTGTATTACACTATGTGTTTGAATAGTATATCTCAATTTATATAATTTTTTATACTTGTTGGAACCTGGAAGTGGACAACAGTATTTTATAAAAAAAAGGTAAGTTTATTTATATATAGTATAGCCGTATTAGGCGCTATAAATAATTTATTTAATAATTGGTAACTAATCCTATAAATTCTAGTTAAGCTCATTTTTTTATGTTTAAACGTACTGATGTTAATTTTTATTAATGATGTAGTTTTAACTTTTATGAGACAAATGAAGTATATGTTTTTAAGATATAAAAGCAAATACGATTTTGGAATTAACTTTTTAGCCTACAACTTTAATATATAACACTTTATCACTACGAAGGAGACGTATGAGGTTGCGTCCTTCAAAAATGTATGTATGAATTAACTTTTTATTATTAAAAGATATATACTTTTATATACACAAGATTTGTAACACTTTACCACTACAGAAGAAGACGTATGAGTTTGCGTCCTTCAAAAATGTATGTATCAATTAACTTTTTATTATTAAAAGATATATATTTATATACACAAGATTTGTAACACCTTACCACTAGAAAAGAAGACGTATGAGTTTGCATTTTTCAAGAATTTGTATGTATCAATTAACTGTTATTATTAATAGATATATTACAAGCACATCAAATTTAATTATATACTAATTACACACTAGTTAAAAATGTTTGCGAAATTTAAATATAGTTTTGAATCTGTTGTTCAAGACAATTTTTCATATAGATTATTTAAGCATTTTTTTTTATGCATTATTGTAAATTATTTATATTTCCATTATGAATATTCTAAAATGTGTGCATTAAAACTGAAGTGGTGCAACGAGCAATAAATTCGAAGATGACATAATGAAATGGTGTGTGGTGTATGATCAGCAATTTAGGTGGTAAAAAAAAAAGGGCTTGACACAAAGTGAAAACATAAGGCGAAAGTGTAAATTTGTTATTATTAAAGGGCAGAATGGACTAGGTACACAATTATTATAACACTTAAAAATTTTCAATTTAACACGCATAGTAAATATCTAATAATACTAAGTATGTATAAATTTTAACAGTACGACATTTCGACAATTTCACCAAATTCTGCATTTGTGTAGGGGAAAATATATTAACTCTGCATTTTTTTTTGTAGGGAAGGTATATGAACTCTGCATTTTTTTGTAGGGTATGGGGTGGTATTAATAAGGTTAGCATGAGGCAGTCAGTTTGTTGTTATAGGCAGCGGTGCTTATCAACATGTAAAGAAAGTTTAATAGTATAACAAGGAGTGGTGCAAGCAATGATGTTTTTGGGCATGAACCCCTGATAATGGGTTGGGCCAATTACATTTTGGCCATGATGCACTTACTGGATAACCTAACCGTTGCACATATTAGGCAATGGTATATAAAGGCTTCAGTAATGGGTAAGTGGCAACGTATTTATGACATTGTTTGTAAATGCGTTTAAAGTATCTTAATGTATAGAAGTATATGTTATGGTAATTTTGCTTGTAAAGCCGCGTTAATTGTAGCTATTTTTCGATATGGAAATTTATTTGTGTAAACAGAAAGAAATCGACCAATTATTAAGAATAAATAACCGTGACCTCGAAAGAGGAGTATATCAACTCGTGTTTAAGAAGTTTCCACGTAGCGAAAAAGGATCTTACTACAGGGCATAATAGAAACCTTCTTGTAAGTCTTTATGTTTCGGTCAATGTTGGCTGTTAACTGTATCAGATATATACATATAAATATATATACTTCGGTGTATATAAATTATATGTACGAAGCCTTGTGGGGAGACGTTGGTACGTGTGCGAAGGGTGTACACCTTTTGTGTTACACTATATGTGTACATATATTGGTGTTTTCACCCTATGTACATTTAGGTGTACGTAGTGGAGAGCCTTCAAACACATATCAATTTATCCTTCTTGGTCTTTCGGTGTGCACGTCCTTAAGAGATAAGTAAATCTAAAACAATTTTTCTACCCATTTTTTTGGGGAAAAGGTTTTGCCGCAGAGGTCATATTCCTGCTATAGAGTACCCTCAATTGAGTGTGTATAAACACACTCATATGAGGATTGTACGTTGCAGATTTATGTCGCTGCAAAAGCAAACTCTGTTAAGTTGTGCTATGTATTGTAAATTGGTATATACGACTTTCACATACATATCTATGTGTTTAAGAAGTTATATCAATTCGGTACAGTAGCCAGCACTGACCACGTTAACTAGAGTGTTATTTTGTATCAATCTATAGTGTAATACCCCTTCCGGGGCATTGCTAACATAGATTGAATACCCGTAAAATAACATTTTATGATGTTACCGTTTAATCATCGTCAATGTCGTATTATCTTGAGGAATAATTGTATAGTCTGTATTTGTAGTAATGGGCTATTATAGTTATCTGGGGTATATCAACCGTTTTTTTTTTTATATACATGTTCTGTAATTTATATAGGAGAGCGAATCCGCCGAATTTAAGCATATAATTAAGCGGAAGAAAAGAAAATAACAATGATTCCTTTAGTAACGGCGAGTGAACAAGGAAAAGCTCAAGCGAAATCCGTGTTTTTACCTATTTTACATAGGATTAGGGCAAGGAGATGTCGTGTATAAATATTATAGTAACCTCCTGGTAACACGAAATATAAAGCATATTTACGAAACGAGGTGGAATGCCTCTCCCAAAGAGGGTGAAAGGCCCGTAGCAAATATGGTTTAGAGTTACATTAGGAAACCTCTATAATGAAAAGAGTCGTGTTCTTTGAGATTGGAGCACAAATACGTGTGATACATTTCACATAAAGCTAAATATGTGTAGGAGACCGATAGCAAACAAGTACCGTGAGGGAAAGATGAAATAGTACTCAGGAATGAGCAATTAAAAAGTACCTGAAATCGTTAAGGTGGAACGGATTAAGAGAGAAAAAAAGTAATGTAGTTAACTTATGACTATTGCAGCAATATCATTAGTTTTTCTAACCGCATTATTAAAAGAAACATCAGTAAAAAGTTTTTACAATTCTATTCGGATAAAAACTATTGTGCAAAAAACAGGAGAAAAGAATTTAATTTTTTTTTATCCCAGGATAAAAAAAAAATTAATACTCTTTTTCTTTTTTTTTTTTTCACAATTATCCTTATTATTAAAAAAAGGATAAAACGGTTTTTATAGAAATCACGAAATAAAAATAAGTGATAGATAGATCATTTTACTGAGGTTATAAAATTACAAATGTGTATTTTGTTTTGTAAATATAAAAAAAAAAAAAAAGAAAAATATTTCTTGTGAATATTTTTCTTTCTTTTTTTTTTTTTTACAGCTGTACACATTTTAAGTTGTTTCTAACGAATACTCTTTTAACCCACTCGTCTTGAAACACGGACCAAGGAGTCTAGCAAATGTGCGAGTGTATATGATATATTCTAAACATTAATATTAAAAAATTACGTTGAAAAACGTGATTTTTTTGTTTTATACGCAAAATTAATGTAATATATTATAATTTGTAGAACCCGTATAAAAAAAAAGGTAAACTCTTTTTTTTTCTGCTGGCGCATACAATACCGGTAGGCAATTATGCCATATTGAGTAAGAGCATATTTGGTAGGACCCGAGAGGCTTTGAACTAAGCGTGACGAGATTGAAGTCAGACGAAAGTCTGATGGAAGATCGAATTGATACTGACGTGCAAATCGTTCATTTCAGTCACGTTTAGGGGCGAAAGACTAATCGAAAAGCCTATTAGCTGGTTATTTTCGAAAGATCTCTCAGGATCGCTGGAGTTGATTAATATAATTTTACCAGGTAGAGATAATGATTAGAGGAATCAGGGAAATCGTTTTCCTTGACCTATTCTCAAACTCCCAATAGGTAAAAAGGGTAAAATATCTTAACTTGTATTTTACTCACGTATAAATAAAATAACTCCAAGTGGGCCATTTTTGGTAAGCAGAACTGGCGATGAGGGATGCTCCTAACGCTTGGATAAGGTGCCTAAATATTCGCTCATTAGATCCCATAAAAGGTGTTGGTTCATTATGACAGTAGGACGGTGGTCATGGAAGTCGAAATCCGCTAAGGAGTGTGTAACAACTTACCTACCGAATGAACTAGCCCTGAAAATGGATGGCGCTAAAGCGAATTACCGATACCAGGCCATAAAAGAGTAGGAGAATAAAAGGGGAAAAAAAAATGGTTTCCATTTTTTTTTTGTTTTTTTCTCATTAAAATTCTTTTATGAGTAGAAAATCGTGGGGTTTTGTGTCGAAGCGAAATACGTGAGTTTTCGTGGAACATATCCCTAGTGCAGATCTTGGTGGAAGTAGCAACTATTCAAATGAGAACTTTGAAGACTGAAGTGGAGAAGGGTTTCTTGTCAACTATGTTTGTACAAGAGTTAGCCGCTCCTAAGAGACAACTGAAAAGTGTTTAAGTTAGGGTATGTGTTGTATGTGTTTTGCGTAAATGCATATAGTGTGACCCCTGTTCTCAAAAGGGAAACAGGTTTATATTCCTGTGCCATTACAAATTTGTGGGTTACTTTATTTTAGATGGCAACATATAGAGAAATGAACCTCTTTACATAGGTTTTACCATCGGGGTGCGTTTTCTTTGCACTTTACCTTTATAGCAAACCTTGGAATCAATTTACTTGGAGAAGAGGTTTGTTGAATCAATTCGTGATATAAAATATTGTTTATAAAAACTTCGGTTCTTATTTACAAAATTTTGTTCCGTTTTGTAGCAATAGTAATTCGTCTTTTATGAATTATTCGATTCGGTATAAACTATCCTTGAAAAAAGGGGGGAACGACAAATCAAAATCGAGATGATGAGGGGACTGTTAAAGATATTTTCTATAAAGCGATTCA
>NW_012192586.1:0-32500 GCF_000956335.1 Plasmodium fragile | reverse complement strand
AATACTACACGTGTGGTAGTTTTTATACATGTCGGTTTTGCAAAATTGTCTAAGTTTTTTAATTAGAGGTTTTTGCAGGTTCGCCTATGTTTTGCAAAATGTGGGTTGTATTCTGTTATGGGAGGATTTTATTGGGTTTATATATCGGTCAGTTAAACGGTTAAGGGGAAAATTCTACATATAAATTTTATGCTACTCTGTACATTACACATGTGGGGCAACATGTTCGGAAGTATAATGTTCTTCCAGAGTGGGCAAGAATGGTGGATATATATTGTAATATGTATATATATATGTTATTTGGGGGGAATGCCGTTATTATTTATAATTATAGGTTTTTATGGTCTGAACGAGAATTCGTTACTTTAATGTTATAATAGAGTACATAAATGTAGGTGTATGATTATTCGTTTATGTTTGAAATTTTAATTAAGTTGTTCATATTTCTCTTGTATTGGAAATTGTGTGCCTTTTTAAAGAGTATTCGTGTTTATGGTACATATGGTGTGGCAGTTCCTTATTGTGCACATGTGTTATATATATTATTTTATCATTTTTTTTTTTACATATTTTTGATGCTGGCTTTATCTATCATCAAGTGAGCATCATTAAACAGTCGATCTTCTTGCGAAAATGTAAGGCATATGAAACTATTTCTTAATATATTTTTGATAAATTCTTCGACTTCGTATTTATGATCTGTCAAATATTGATATTCTTGTTGGCCTAGGCCCTTTATGTTATCATACAGCAGTTTTAATATGTAAGTTCGGACGTTTTTGTACTTTACCTTTCTGTAGTTAAATTCGTCGAGTACAAAAGGCCCGCCACTGTCGTCCTGCTGTTCCGACGGATGGTCTCTCAAGCCGTTTTGTTCTAAAAAGTTATCATAGTAGATAGTTACTGAAAAATATTCAATAGGATTTTTAAACTGTGTACGTGTTCTTCTTTGTTTCCTTTTGTCCATTTTTTCCTGTTTATGTTTATGCTTATTTATTTGAGTTACTTCTATGTTGTTGCCGTTTTTTTCTAAGTTACTTTTGGTTGTAGTAGGCGCGACAATAGACTTTTTTTTGTCTAACCATGCGGGGGTTTCGGTTCCAAGGAATTTGAGCTTTCCAAATCTCATGTCTTGTGGAGGATCATCTAATTGGTGTTTTTCACATTCATGTGGGTAAAAGCCATGATCTTCATTTGTGGGGTAGGTTTTATATGGGGAGCCTTTTAGTTTATCTATAAGAGGACAATTTATCATTTCGAATGAATCATCAGAAAATAAATCATCCTCTTCTTCTTCTTGTAGTTGTTCGTATTGTGCTTGTCCAAGTACTTCATCATCGAATTCATAATCACTGATTGGATCGGAGCTATAATTATCCTCCGATATTTTAAATGTGGTTTTTGTTAATGGGGAATATTTTTTTTTCTTCTTTCTATGGCTATCTATTTCGTCCATTAACTCATCAAAACTATCTTCTTCGTTTCTCGAATAGTTGAGCATAACGGCGTCATCGTTGTTTCTATTATTACTCTGATTCGATTGGTAATCATCGGGCCCGTTCTTATGATCACCTGTTGTTGTTACATCTTGGTCTATTATTTCATACAGGGATGTCATAATTTGTGAGGGTTGCGAACCGAACATATCTTGTATGTTCGGTGCATAATCATGTTCTATTAAATGTATCGATGGGTAGGAAGAATCAGGGTTAATGGTCGGCTCATGTTCAGACGATGAGCACAGTATAAATGTACTTGTGAGGAAGAATGGGGTGTAAATACTAATAAGGAGGGAGTGGTAAGAGTAATATTTTCTTTGCGCTTTCATTTTGCAGGATTTATTATTGATACAATAATATTGTGAGTCAAAATAAAATATTATATGGGGGGATATAAATGAATGTATATAATAATTATAAGTTATACTATATTAAAGTTTATAAGGTGTACCTTTCGAAGTTACAAAATGTGTTTTTAGATGCTTTTAATTACGCAAGTGTAAATTCAAATTTAATGAGGCTACATTTGTGTTTTCTATGAGTACTCCATGTGTGTCTGTATCTGTTGCGTACTTAACTTTTTTATGCTAATCCTTTTTTTTTTTGTTGATGAACTTTTTGTAATATAGTGTATAATAAAAATTATATACCTTTGTACAAACGTGTTGTCGAATGTTCATATTCATTTTAAAAACGGAGGGTGTGTCCTACAGAAAAAAAATCAAGAATGAACAAAAACAATCTGGGCACAAATAATTAGCTGTTCAGTCTTAACTATACAGAGAGGGAAGAAAATTACTTCATAAACGCGTGTTTTATAATATTAAATGCATATAAGTAAATTGCGTTATTATATTGGTATCAACATATAACCGTGTTCTTTTCATGTAACCAATTTATTGGGCTTATTTTGATGAATGTGTTTGATGTGTGGGTCTGGTCTTCAAAAATTTTGTGTTTTTTTTTATTCTTAAAAATCACGTATATATTATTTTATTGTCAAACAGGGGTGGTAGCATTTCGTTCTGCACCAAAGTGAATTTTTTTTTTTTTTGAGTATGACATACATATATATTATATTTTCCAAATATTGCATAAAATTGTGTTATAAGTTGTGACACATTTCAAAATTTTGTTTTTTCTTCATGACACAAATGTGGTTATACTTAATACGTATATAAAAAATATTACAAACAAAAACAAACAAATACACATACAGAGATGAGATATATAGAGAGGTGTAGGTTTGATCAGTATTTTTTTTTTTTGCTATAATATACTGTTTAAACATATTTATACGAAACTTCACTCCTGGGGTGGGGGAATATTTTTTTCCTCAACTTTATAATCTGCATGTAAGTGAACTGCATGTGGTCTTATTTTTTATACGCATATATTTTTGATGAGGGTTGTATATATATAATAAATAAAATAAGCGTGCGCGTCGAAAAAATCTTCTGCATTGCTACTGTGTGGTAGGTATATAAATGTACAATATGCTCAAACTGAAACAGTACGTGTACAATTTGTTATAGATGTTGCAATTTTTACAAACACGTGCAGTAAAAAAAAAAAAAAGGAGTGCGTTTTTTCTGCTGTTATTGAAAAAGCGATAAAAAATTAATTGCACATTTTTAAGGGTGAAAATAAGTTATACGTGTACTTTAAATAACATATGTGTGCCTTTTTTGCAAGATTTTTTGAAAATAACAAACATAAAAAGCCAAAAAAGGAAAAGCTAAGTTTTTCTCTTGAGCGGGCTTAAAATGTCGCCAGTAACAAAATATAGGTGGATGAAAATTTCGTGCTCTTCACTTGTTCTTGTGGCTTTATAAAAATAAATGAAGTCAATTAATCAAATCGTGACTGAACGTTTAAAGACGAATGTAGTCCTATACTTTGTGCACTCAGAAAATTATAAAGTAAATCATATGCTTCGAATAGTAATATATATATAGGACACATTCGACAATTCACTTTAATTTGTTGTGGGTGCCATTTACGCCAAAAATATATCGAACAGGGACAGCACGCGGCAGCGGTGGGTGGTGTGGTGTATTGGCGTTTATACAGACCATCTGCTCCTCATGGTTAATTCGTGTTTTTCATTTATCATGGCGGAAAAAAAATGTTTTATGCAGTGTTTCACAGTTGAAGTGTTATAACGTGTGCCGTTCTGTTCTTGGTCTTATTCTTCTACATTATGAGCCCTGTGTGTCTACACATTATTACCGCTTTTCACTTTTGTATATATAGTTGTCTAATTGTACTGTTTATTAGAGGATACATGGCTTGAAAAAGAGAAGGCGCATACACTGTGTGGGTGTGTGGAACATTGATGAATTTGTGTATGCGTAAATATGTATGTTAAATGTTTATGTGTATATATATATGTGCATTCACTGCAAGAGGTAAAACACCTGATCATATACAGTTTACACCCCTTTTTTTAAATGGTTCCTAATTTATGTTTAAAAGAAGTCCTTTGAATGGTTTGTATTTTCTCGCCTTATTATTCATGTTATTTTACTGTGTACGGTGGGGAGTAGTTAAAATATGCGACATGTCACAGCGAAGAAGCAAAATGGCACAATTTAGCTATTTTTAATACATTAACAGTTACCCTCCTTCAACGAATAATGAGGTATGAGTGGTAAAAATATGATCATGGATTGGTACACAATAGTGTACACGCACATCTCATTTGAGTAGACATTACAAATTAAATGCTTTTATACATGCGCATGTATATGCAACATGTGCACCTTGTTATAAGAAGTTCCCACTGCACTTGTGCTCAGAGCAACGTAAAAATAAGAACGTGCACGGAGGGGTAGGGTGAACACCTAACAAATTTGAAGTGTGTCTAAGGAAGTTAGCATTACTATTTATTGTGCTCCTACAAAATATGTAGCAACAAAAAACAAAAAAAAAAAAAAAGACAAAATATGGTATTACATAAAAGCTAGATCGTTTTATCCTTTTTTTGCATATTATTTTAGGAACATATGGTTAGTTTTTTATTTTTATAACACTATTTATAGTAATACAAAATTGTTGGCAAAGGGAAATGTCTTTTTTTTTTTTTTTTTTTTTCTACTGCTTGGAATAAGTATTTACAGATTGACTTTTTTGCTAAGGGCCTTTGGACTTATTTTTAGATGTATAGGCAAACAAGGATAAACAAAGAAAAATAAAATGATAATGCCTAATTTGTAACTTTCTACTAATTAATTCTTGGTAGTCCTAAAATTAGGGCTTTTTATTTTTCAATTTGAAATAATCCTACTTTATTATAAATAGGAAGGTATGTAAAATAATATTTTAATATGGCGGTATACATATAAATGCATTTAATGTGTTCACATATACTAATTATGGAACCCACCGCAATATTGGCGACGTTTTTTAAATTACCCCGTAGAAATTTGCATCCATAGGAACACATGATATATATAGTATGAATAAATACATGTCATATATATGTATATAAGTGTAGCACATATAGGGAATTCTTGCTTGTGACTCTGAAGGAAAAAAGGCCGGTGTCATTTATGCCCTATAAAACAATCTAATTTATATATAGTGCGATAATAGCCTTCCTACAACAGAAAACAAAATCTAGAACCACTTACAGGTATTGTATGCCCCTCTGCGCCCCAACAAACAATAGGTAGAAAAACATGTATCAGTTCACAATAAGTATTCCCCTTGCAACTGCGTCTGCAATTCGTTTTGCAATTTCAAGCCTGTAGTTTATTTTTCCCCATTATGCGCTAATTAAAATAAAAGAATTACAATTTTTTTTACATTCTGTGTCCTCTTTTGAATAAAAAACACAATTTGTATGTTTTAACATTATGAGCAATGGGACCCGTGGGGGGATTTTCCCCCCTTTTTTTTTTTTTTTTTTTTTTTTTTTTTTTTTTTTTTTTAGAAATTTTAGTATATAATTACCATGGCCAAGTAGAAAATATATACCGTGCGCATGACATACAAAAGGTATGTAAATGTATTATTATGCGTTTTTACATGAAAATACTATAGATTAATATCTTCTCTTTTTTGAAGCGCGAAAAAAGAAACTATAGACTCCAATTATAATATTTATAACGACATAAAATATAATTATGTATTATTATTTTAATATGCGCGCTACGCGCAATATATGTATGTACATGCCGGGAAAAAATTATTTATATTTGTTGTACTGCGCGTATTATTTACTACAATGTATTGCCATTTTACCGCGCAATTATACCGGGTAATTTAAAAGTATTCATGTTTGTTTTTTCTTACCTGACTAGTATTTTGTTCATACAACATGATATTTACGGTATTATTATTTATACCATTTAGAATTTATTATTTGTTTTGCAATTATTACCTTTATTTTATTTTTTTTTATTGCACACTGTAAGCTTTTACAGTTAATACAATGTATTTAAAACTATTTTTATATATTGCTTTAGTATTCATTTCTACCTATAGCAAATTATACCTATCCCATTTATTCATCACTTTGTTTTCTAAATTTTTTCTGTTTTTCCTTTTTCTTTTCTTTTTTTTTTTTTTTTTTTCCCTGTTTTTATATTTATTATTTCTTTACAGATATATAAAAGAAAAAAGAATTTAGCGCGAATGCGTATTTTTCTAATTTTTTAAATTCAAAAACACAGAATTAATATTTTTTTTGTTCAATAAATTTATTAATCGCATTATTTATTAAAATTACATATAGTAAAAAAAAAAATAAGGAACAAGCTGCACTGTAAATAATAAAATGAAGCATAAATTACCGATTTTACTTATCATTAACCTTTTCCTCCTCATAACCTTTGGGGATGTGATAAAGGGAGATGATATTATTAATAAAAAAAAGGATATATGGAAATCTAGATTTACTGTAGGAAAGGGAACTCCCCAAAACAATGAAGATTCCAATGATAAGAATAAGGATACAGATAAGGATAACAAGAAAGATAAAGGTAAGCATAGTGAATAATAAATCGTGGCGTTTTAATGAGCTACTACTAGTTTATAGTGGCATGTCGTATGTATGGGCGACATGGGCCGGAAGGTATACGGCATGTAAGCTTATATAAATGCTTAGAGTAATTTGTACGCTTACATTTGTTTTGTATCCATTGCGTTATGTGGTAAAACCACGTGGTTAAGTATGCTTATGTTACTTTTTTTTTTTCGTTGTACTTTAACGTAAAAATTAAACCATTCTATATTTCTATGAAACCGTTTTCGTTAGAACCTGTGACTTGTACGTCTCATATATCTGCGTATAAATACGTTAGGTTGCATAATGTGTTTCATTTTTGTATTCCCTTGTTTTTTTTACTACAACGGCAATTTGTATATGTTTACAACTGTTTACGCACCTTTTGTTTTTTTTTTTTTAAGTTCCAGATGATATCCTAACGAGCAGCAACAATAGGGACGATGTGAACGACTCTCGGAACATAATGCTTTTGAGAGAAATTTACGAAAAGGACAACGAACTAAGTATCATAAAAAGAAAAAAGAAAAAGTATAAAACAGCTACCTTCACCTTGGGAACTCTGCTAACTATAATAGCATTACGTGCCATAGCGGACCTAGCCGTGAAAGGCATTTCCAAGATCTTCCAGAAGGAAGAAAGTTTGCTTAGTGGATTAATTTTTGACAAGTGGAGATTTAACAATTTAAAAAAAAAGAATTTGCTTATTGAGTCACTGGAATGAACGATAGAAGCCTTGGCATGATATAGAGAAGTGGCTCTGATTTAAAATCGAAGTGTGTTTCTTTAAAATTCCCCTTTGAGAGTCCGAAACTGTTGGATCAGCGAAGATGGCGTGGGGGGGATTGTATAAGTAGTGTATAAGGGGGGAAATAGTCGCAACATTCTTAACACATTTTTTTTTTTTTTACTTCCACTCCTGTTGCGATGCTGTACTGGTAACAATTAACACTACACTGTTTCCTATTGTTTTTTTTTTTTTTTTTTTTTTTTTTTTTTACCATGTATAACCCCAATTATTGAAGTGTACATTCCGTTGTGCATAAAAAGAGTATATTAATTTATTCCCCTTTCTATTTAGATTTAGTGCATTAAGAGTATATATATCTATGCATTTATTATCCATATATACTTATACACACATGATCATATGTATATTATGTATGTATATATTTAGGTTTATTCATATATAAATATGTATTTAATCCCGACCTAGCAAATTTAATTATGTTAAAATGAGGATAAACTTTTTGGCAGTATTGATATAAAATCTTTTTTTTTTTTTTTTTATTAATTCAAAGTTATTATTGTAAAAAGAAGATGCTTTGATGTTGCATTTCCTTCCGCATTATGAAATGTGTTTGAACCGTTGTCCCAACGTAGGGCTATTATATAGAGAAAAATTTTAATCGTGGCTGCTATCTATGGGAATGTTAAACAGTTTTTATTGTGTCCTACATGGGTAGGTTTATTTATGCTTACGTGAAATATCGCAGGTCTGTTCTGATATACTTTTCACGCGCATGCAGAATGCTCCCCAATGGACAAAACTTCCCCCTTTTTTTTTTTTTTTATACCTTATGATATATACGTTTTTACCGTATTCTTTTTTTTAAAACAATATGAAGGAGCAGAATGGGTTAGTAATTACAAAGAATAAAGGTGGAAGTTTTTTTCGTTTATTGTAGGGAAAAACCTACTTTTCTATATTACACTTTAAAATAGTGAGTAAGCACATTAAACATTTTAATGGCGAAAATTTAGGTAGTTATTCTTTTTCTTTTTTTTTTTTCTCAACACAGTAAGTGCGTTGTAGGGAGATTACTAGCACATCGGTACTGTGCTTTAGGAGCCGTTGGACAGAAACAGCATTGTTGCGGCATGCTTTTACTACACGTAAGAGTAGGGGGGGGGGGACCCTCTACGCTTACCTCTGTCTAACCTAAGAACATCATTTTTTAAGTGATGGAACAGGTTATTGCAACCGTTTTAAATTGTTATTTTAAGATGGTATTATTTTTGCAACTGACAAAAACATTTTCGATGTTTTAGTCTCGAATTACACAAATGCGATGCATTTACAGTTGACTGAATGTTCAACATGCAGAAAAAAGAAAAAAAAATCATGAGAAAAATTGGAAGCTACACATGGGAGGAAAAACCGTAGACAAAATAAAATCATATATTTTTACTCCTTAAATTATGTGAGCAAAATAAAAATATACATATTCATTACAAAAAAAAGTTGATATAACTATTTTGCAAAAAGTAATAAAATAGGGACAGGGGCAGGGAGGGACACAGCTGAAAAAAGTTCATCTATATAAATTATTGCTATCACACAATGGACGGAAACAGGAAGCCATTGATGGAAGCATTTCTGCTTGGCCAACATTGACTAAAAAGGAATATGGTCACCATAAACATGTAGAAGGGGCGAACTGGTCAGGCCAGACACAAGCCTTAGCGAACACCCATAACAAATGTGCAACATTGCCCTCTATGTAGAGAGATATGTTATACAATTATGGCTTCTTTCCTTAAGCAAGAAGGCATTGGGACATTAGTGTGCATATTTTAGGAAGTTTAAGGAATGTGATTATCCCTTTCCTCCCCCTTTTTAAAAATAGATGGGGTGCAAATAATTAGTACATCCCCAACTGATACGGGAAATATGGGTATTACATGAACACATGTGATATATGCATTCTTTTGGAAAAAATATTTCTCCAATTATTCCCATTTTTGACTATAGATATACACAACATACAGCACACCTTGCATATCAAACACACTTGTTCCTTTTTATTTCCCAATGTTTTGTTTCGTTTCTTCAGATTGGAAAATTCTCTTCCAAATTGGTATATATATATATATATATATATATATACATACCTTTTTTTTTTTCTCCTGGGTACATTGTGTATGACGGAGAAAAAACGTACATGTCTATTTTGAACTTCCTACCCTTTCGTAAGGCGCAAAATTTGGAACACTTTTAATCTATTTAGAACTTTTGGCTGAGTTTTGTGTATAGACCAAGAACATTATCTTCCTAAGCTTCGTCTACGGATTCAAGTTTATCATTAAGGGATAAAAATGTGGAAGCTTGATGGGTTTTTCTATTTTTCAATTTTTTCATTAATTCTGCTCTTTCCATGTTCTCTTGTAGCACCAATTCCTTATATTTTTCTTTAATCCATGTGTTCCATCTGGAGTCATTTACGCATTTGTCAGCGAGCCATTCTACCCATTGATTAATTGAACGTTTTTTTGCATTAATCCATAGGGTCCATTTTTTATATTTATTGTATATAACTCGTTGTTCTTTAATTTTTACCCAATTTTCCCATTCTTGTTTTTCATTAGAAACTCTGTTTTTCCATGTTAGCCATTTTCTCCTCTTATTGAACTGTAACCATTTCCACGTTTCTGTTTGTTCCCACTCAGTCCAGTATTCATCCTCTTGTAGTCTCCATTCAGCCATGAGAAAGTTAAGTATTTTGTTGTTTCTCCATTCTGTCCACTGTTTTATTAGCCATGTATTTAAGTAGGACTCATTATCTCGTATCCAATTTTTCCAATCGCGATAGATAGAATTCTTTACTTCGTGTTTTAATCTTTCTTTCAAATGACTTTGGTCATCATCTTTGAGGTCACTCTTTATAAACGTGCATTGGTGTTCTTTACCTATATTATCTATGTCCATCCATTTATTTTCCATTTTCTTCATCCAGTTTTCTAATTCCTTGTCTTTACTATCAATCCAGTTTTGTCTTTCTTGTTCTATACACAAATTTAAAAATTGCCATTCTTCTTCGACATTGATCATATATTTTTTCCATTCTTGGTTTTTCCATTCCTCTAATTCCTCTTCCGGCATGTCTTCCAGATTTGTCAGAAGTGCTTGATGTTTTTGTACATTTGGTTCAATTGTAGGTGTTTTCATTTGTTCCATTCCTTCTGACATATGCTTCTCATTCTGTTTATCCGTTTCTGCTTCTTTTTCTTTTTTTTCTTTTAAGTTATCCTCCTTATCACTGGCACTGCAATGCTCAACATCAGGCACATCGTCATCTTCTTCTTCATCATCGTGGTCATCGTGGTCACTGTCCTCCGGTTTCGGTTTTGATTCTATGGATTGTGTGTTCGACCTTGTATTAAGGAACTGAAAATTTGAAAGAAGAGAAAGGGGGGGGGGGGGGGGTTGTTATATGTATAGCTCGAAATGGTTGTCCAACAAGCACGCTTTGATTTTCCCAGTAAATTTTTTTTTTTCTTTTCCTAATGGAATTTCCCTCACATTTTAAATATGCCACTTTTATTTAAAGGGTGGCAAAGCCCGCGCAAAGGGGAACACATGTGTACATGTGCAAACGTAAGAACAGTTAAGGCTGCTCGCTCTCTTACCGTGTATATATAATTAATTAAAACGAGAAAAAAGCATAAGGAGACAACATGCCAATTGTACGTACAGTTCCCATCGAATTTTACTGCTGGATTGACACCTTCTAGCTGTTTGCTATTTGGAGAACATATGGCGTCTATAATGCACTTGCTTATATCATAAGCTCCCTCCATAGCTTTTTCTGTTGGTCAGTTTGGGTAGATATACTTTACAAATTCTTAATTTTTAAAAGAGCAATAATACTTATGGGCTCCTTTTTTTCACGTGCATTGCCCATTTCTATATCCCGTTTTTGTGAAAGACGAAGAGGGAATGATGTGATGCTTTCTTTCAGGATAAACAAAACAAAAAAATGTGAAAAATGGAAATACATGTGAAAACGAGGAAAAACTAAAAACCACCAAAAAAGGCAAGATATGAATGGGGAAAAAAACGAATTAGGACAAATAGTTGCACATTGCGCCAACTGTACTCAAAAGCGGCGTGGCAATAATACAATCAAATAGCAACGCGGGGGCATACATCAAATATGCATATATATTAAATATATATTTATATGTAGGCACTTATTTGTGTATATTCATTTTAATCCCTTTCAAGAGCAAAATCACTTCACAAAAAAACAATGCTTCAGTAAAAAAGGAAAAATAATATCGCGCATGTTTTACTGATGTAGTCAACATTAACGCTTTTCTAAGTACAGCGGTCGAAGTTTAATTCGGCCCCTGCATTGTCACTACCCTTCTACTAGACTAAGTAGAAGGAGAAGAAACAAGTTGGAACAAATTGGCTCTGGCTCATCATAAAAAAGTAACCATAACAGAAATATATGTATATATGTACAACATCACAAGCGTATAATAACACTAACAACCCCAAGTACATTTGCGTTAATTTTATGTAAACGCGTTTTTGTATTTTTCTTGCATCACAATAAATAAAAATTCAAAGTCACAAATGCACTTTTACGGCCAAACGAAGTATATTGCAAGAGTTACGAAAAAATTTAATTTTCATGTTTAAACTTTATTAATGGTAAAATGTCTCAGCCGTTGCTGCAAATTAATATGGTGGTCATAATATGAGGCGAATTTAAATTCGCACCACGCTTATTTCTACTGAACCTTTGTGAATCACAGGTTACAAAGATCTATGAATTTAGGCATTGCATGCACGAGATTCAAATTGGTAATATAATATATAATTATTCATAGAATCTTTTATGGATAATCTAATAATCAGGAGGAAAAAAAAAAAAAAAATGACAAAAAGTTGAAATGGCCAAGTAACGAAATGAAGCGTATAACCTAATATATATGAATAAAAGGATATAAGCTTCAGTTTTTATGGTTATTATAATATAAAATAGGCATAGAAAACGTTTGCTCTCTCCTTTCTTTATATATAATGTTCCTTTCTCATTATTTTGTATTTTTTTTTTTTTTTAAATTGTATCATTTCCTAGCGCAGTTCTTTTTATAAATGTCTATATATATTTATACATATGACACAGTGATAATTACTAAGGGTGCCACCCAAAAAAGAGTATATTTGGATAGACTAGGTGAAGATGAATACAAAAATAGAAAACCAGAAAAGGCAGAACAAAAACGCACGCTTGTATACTGGATGGAGATACGTCCGAAGGTGGCATTTTATGGCTTCCCTTATGCGATATATTATTTAATTGTTGTTTAAAATGGTTGGACTTCAGCCCCGACAAACACAGGCGGCATTAATCATTCAAATGTATTCATATTAATATGATCCCGTGCGCCCTTTGATGTGCCACCAAAAAGTTGCAGCCGATTTTTGCCGTGTTTTGCATTTTTATAATAATTTCTGTGGTAAGCACAGAGAAGACGAATCTTTTTCATATGAAAAGGGACGAAAATCGATAAATAAATTTATTATATAAATTGCGTGTCACCCAATTATAGTAAAATAAAAAAAAAAAAATGTATTGGCATAATCATAATTCCTGCATCGTTGAAAACAGCAACTTATGTTTAAATGTTGGGTTGCGAATATATAGATCAGAATTAGAGAAGGTATAAAGATATAGGTACATAATATATATATATATATGTACTTATATAATATGCTCGTTCTGAACCCTTTTTTTGTTATAACATTTTTTTCCTCTATTGAGAAATTTGTAACCCGCGCAGCTGTTTATCAAATAAATGTTCTTCACAAAAAGCAAAAAGGTCTGTGCTCACTAAACACGCATGTTTTTTTTGTCTGTTAGATTATTTAAACCCTTTAATAAGAAGTGGTAGACATAATATATGTCTTCTTACGTGGTGTAAGCAGATCATAAGTGGGTAATAATAAGTATAATTCCTTCTTTTTCTTTTTTTTCCTTTTCTTTCTCTTTCTCTTTTCCCTCTTTCGGTTGCGCTGCTTGTTCTAATTCAACAATTTCGTAGTCTTTCTTGTCCCTACTTAGCAAGCTTTTTAAATCGTACTGTGGGAACATTTTTAACTGACCCCTAAGCATTCTTTTATCATTCCATTCTTGTTCTTCCTTCTGTTGAGTTGCAGAAGTCATGTGTTCATTTTTTGTGCTTTCATATTTCAAAATGTTTTTTACATTGGTTCTTAAAGCGCTTCGCAATTCGTTGTAAAAATCAATGTTATTTTGTGTATAATCATCTTGTTTGTCTTTCTTCTTTTCTTGCCGTCCCTTGACATAATTTGGTTTAAGAGCAACCTCTTGGTTTTTCATCCTTACACCTGACTTTGAGAAGTCTCTTGAGAAGGGTACTTTCCTTGTTGCAGGATGTGGATCGGATAAGGAAGCTATATACAGAAGAATTAGAGAAGCATTTTTGTAGCTTTTTAGAAAATATATCTTTTACACATTTGTATGAACATACATGTGTTTTCCTTTTTTTTGTGTTTTTTTTTTTCTCTCTAAAGGGTGAAAACAAATAATATATTCATTTAGGTATTAACTGATAAAACTTTTTTTTTCTCTCTGCCTGAGGAGGGTTAAAATAGAAAGGAACGCTATGCTCGATTTTAACATCATTGTGTGTGGGCAAGTTAACTGTTTACACAATATGGCCTACACAATTGAGAGACAAGGAAATTAGAGTTTAATGTGTATATTCTTAGCAAGTCAATACACTTGGATTATGTGAAGCGCATTGTGTGCAAAGATATGTTTCTAATATTATGATCAATTTTGTTTATCAGTGATAATCTTACCATATGAAGTGTTTCTTTAAAGAAGGTTGCTATGGTTAGCTCATTTGTTCATTTATTAAGAGTGTGGGTGTACATATATAAATGTGCTCATGTATATACATTTACATGTGAGAACTTTTGAGGATGATCGCTGGTGATAATGTTATACATATAGAAACGTAGAATGTACCTCTATGAATACAGAGCACAAATGTGTTCCTAACATATACATAGATTTACCTTGGGGTGGTTACATTAACGGGTTGCTACATATATCCTCATTTTCAAGTTGACACAGAATGGTTCTTTTTTTTTGTTTTTTTTTGTTACCAGGAATAATTAAAAAGAACTTGTGAAATATGTTTTTCTCATAAGAAAAAGCATATATTTTAAGTGACGTGAGAATGCATTTAATAACTTATAAAAATTTGAGTAGCTTTCATTTTATTTTATTTTTTTGCGTGATGTCGATTTGTGCGCACAGTGTTCTACCTCACCTTGTTGCAAGTAGCATTTTCAGTTGGTTCTCTTGTTATGCTCATGCAGACGTATATATTGTGTAGGTATAAACAGGAATATATATGTGTGTATAAAAGCACAATTTTCCCCTGGACAGGACCTCTAACTAACGGTGTGTATATGCGTGTGTTCGCACACAAGAATGATTTCTTTCATAAGGACTTACCACATATGACATATAAATATATATATTTATTTATTTAGTGAATGTAGTAAAATATAATCATATTGTACGACGGGTAATTAGACGAAAAAAAAAAGCTCGTAATTTTATAGCAATACAAATTTGTTCTAGTGGTTTCTACTATGCTCATGCGATTTAATATATGTACTTATACGTGGGGATAAATGAACAGCAAATTTACACCTTCAATTATTTTAAGCACTAATCTATTAGTGTGGGAAGCGGATCTGTGTGAAGATTAACAGGAATAATATATTGTAGGAACAAATTTGAAAATGGCTTTTTATCGATGGTCCCCTAACATTGGGAATTTGTGTTTTTTGTTTTTGTGTTTGCACTATTGTATTAATTGGTCAGTAAAAATTTATTATATATTTATAACAAAATAAATGTTTTCCTTTTTTTTTTTTTGTACAAATATTAATGGATATCTGTTGCTTCTCACTTAGGGAGGATTCTATTTCTCAGTTGACTCCTTTGCCTAGCGGGACAGGGCATTATCAAATCTTTATTTTAAAATGTACATTGTATTTGTGGGAAAATTAGGCCGGTTACAAAGTTGTATAAAAATAAATATGCCTTGTATTTTTTGTGCACTAATTTATTTTGTGTAAAGATTTGATTACACATAACAATAAATCGGTCACTAAAGTTGATTTAGAACTACAGACCTCTCAATTGATGGTGAGAAAAGCAAAATGGAAAAACAAGCAAATATTGCAAAAAGGAAAAAGGAAAAAAATGAAAAAATAAAAGGATCAAAATAGCCAATGTGCTTGAATGTCCATTTAGTAAATCCATGTTGGAACCAAATTGAGGAGATCTGCAGGCAAATATTCAAATGCATATGTAACGTATGGACCACACATGTGAAGCAGATTATATATAAATTAAATGAGAATTACAGTTTATTTGCTGTTTCACTTACTCATTTGTATGTATGAAGCTTTGGCGGGACCATTAAATTGTTAGGAACACCTGTAGAAGTAATGGCCTCTACTTTTACATGGCACGCAATTTTCTACATATTTATGATACAAGCTTGGTTGAAAGTGATTTGCGCTGCGAATTATTCAAAATGAAAAAGCGGAAATTATATTTTGAGTCAATATGTGCTAAAAATATATATGTAGTAAATATATATATATTTTTTGTACACATGCGCATAAACCCTTGACAGCGGAACGCAAGCCCAAAGTCCGCTTTCTCAACAGCGGTAGCTCTACTTAAGAACTGTTCTACAAATGGTCCCGCGGACTTGGTGGTAAATATGATTTCATTACATAAATTATTTATTAGAACAAATTAAATAGAAAAATCAATTTTTATACAACCATTTTTGACATTCCTTTTTTTGCGCTAAATTCGTTAACATATTATATAGCACGTTGCATTACCATGTTAGAATTTTTTTTTTTTTTCATGCCCTTTGGGTCGAAAGAAAAATCATAAATTAAAAAAAAAAAAAAAAAGAAAAAGAAAAAAGCTGTTCTTGGGCATCCTATTTAATAAGTTGAGTTTAGGCTTTATAAACTGGTTGCATAATTTTTTAGTTATAATAAATTGTTTTTTATGATATAAACTTAAGATAGTACATTTAATTTAATGTAAACGTACCTATTAAAACATGCCCATCCTAACGTTTTAATTTGAGAAGTCATATAAATGAACACGAGCTGTTTTTTCGGTTTGAAACATCTGACATTTGTTGATTTAATTTTTTCCCTTTGTTTTTGATTGAGAGTGTTCATGCTATTATGAAGAAATTGTGTCGTTAGGCAAAAGTACATACAAATATATGCAAATTAGGCAAATATATAATTACGTATAAATGGACAGCTGATTCATATATTTGTTCACTTTTTATGTACAAGTATTTTTATTCTGTTCTTCATTTATATGGACAAATTAAGGGGTTAAAGCTCTCTGTCGGAATTTTGTTATGTCGTGGCTTTCAGATATGACAAGAGAAATATGGAATATTTTAACCATGGAATATTTTCTTCATCAAGAAGACAGCTATGTGGAAGGGAAACCAGCGTCAGGAATTCTTGCAGATCTAAGGCTTATACACAAACAAAAAAAAGTCCAAGAAGAAATGTGCTGACACATTTTCTATCACCTAAGCTATGGGCCGTGTCATCAGTCGTTGTGATTTGTGTCATATTGCAGGTAATGAAACGACCTACTGCACATCCTTTTATTGTGTGTCCATCTGAATAAAGTATATTACTATCCTGTGCGCCTTTGTTTTTTTCTTCTGCTGCACATGTGTGCTGCTTCGAACGTCTGCCGCTATGGACATGTGGTGTTTTAATTTCCCAAATTTGAAGCTGCCCTTTTAACGTTAAAAGGACATGTAATCATTCCCCTTTTGGTGTTCCTTTGGTCAGGTTTTCCATTTATGCAACGATAATGGAGACGTAGGATGCGGATTAAATTTTGGAAATATCGAGGGAAGAAATTTATCACAAAATAATGCGCATAATCGACCAGGAGACAAAGGTAGGCTTGGGGGAAGAATGCCAAATATCAGGGAATCATTTTTAAATTCGTTTCAGCCGGAAGCAAGACAAGAAAGTGGTCGTTGCAGATATGAAGAAATAGAAACGATTTTAGGTGGGTCCGATGATTCCAATGAAAGTGATAATAAGCCTTATCATGTTTCAATTCCTGATGATGAATCAGAAGAAGTGTCCGAAGACGAATGGGAAGTAGAATCAGAAGCAGGTCAATCTGGACGGTCAGAGGATGAGTTTGAATATTCTGATGAAGAAGAGGATGACGATGACGATGATTATGAGGAAATTGAGTTGTTAAAGCGAGTAAAGAGCTTTTTTAATTTTGGAAAGTCAAGGAAACAGGACGATGCTGATCTTATACGTTTCGACGCTGATGAATCGCTTTCTGAAGATTCAGATACAGAGTCTGAATCGAGAAAAATGTTAACTGAAGAAGAATTATATAGAAAGCTTAAAAGATTAAAGGGCAATTTGGGCGATGCTGAAATGCTTTATTTATGGAATAGCTTCCTACAAATTGAGACTAATAAATTTGAGGTTATGCAAAAATATCTATGGGAGTGGTGCGAATTATTAGCCTTTGAATATAAAATTCCAGAAGATATTTTATTAGCGGTATGGAAAAGAATTGTTGATTTTTCATCGGATGAACTACTGGAAAAGACTGTTATGGATAACAGAGATTTTAAACAGTTCGTTAATGATGGATTAAAGGATAATATGGATTTTTTTTACTTTCTGAATTCTAAAAGAGAAAAGTGGGCCAGTTTTCGATCCAGGATAGAAACTGTGTGGAAAAACACGATAGAAAACCAATTTATAAATTATTATAAATAAATGAGTAAGACTAAAGCTCAACACGTTCCGACTGTAATAACTACAGCAATGTGTTATGTGTAGAAACTGTTGTAATGGAAGACCAAGGAATTCTTAAAAATATGATGAGTTCAGACACATTTGAACAGCAAGTCAAAGAAGTCTTGCCATCCGTAGACACAATAGCCAATAGACGGGTATCTATTATGTGTGTTTATAATCATTTCTACAGTAGTGTGATAAATTAGATGAGAGAATTATTGCCGACTGAGAAACTTTATGCATGAATTATTATGCTCTTTGCTGAACGGTTTGCACTAGAATAATGCATGTACAGGTAGCCCATTTGAAGTCCTCCAAGGCGGAGCAAATACTACTCGTGCCCCATCCTACCGTTATCATGTAATGTTTTGTATTGCAAAGACCTTTTTATTGTAAAAGACAAAAGGAAAAAGACATCGTGTCTTTGTTTCTATTGTTCTATTGTGTTTATGTTTTATTGCTTCACTATATTCTATTTTTTTATTTGTTCTGTAATATTATGTCTATTATGAAACCACGGTACATATTTGAAATATATTTTTTATACGTCATATAAATTTTATTTTTAATTTTCTAATTTGTTTGTTATCCCGCTGTGTTCATATTACTTTCACAAAATACATATATATATAATATGTATTGCAGCCTTCCATCGCAAGTTTTTCTTAAGTTCCGTGGATAAATTCTAAATTTATCTGGTGCATAATTCTTGTTAAAACTTTCTTCCCATGGTAAGAAAGAATTTATATAAGTATTAAGAGCACGAGATAACCATCAAAAAATTTTAATTACGTTTACGAGGTTATTAAACATATACGCAGTTTTATTTAATTTGAGTCTGTTCTTATAAATCTTCACAGTATTTAAATGTAAGTTTGTCTTTGCGAGAAAACGCCGCGGAAAGAAGCTAGCAGCATGGCATAATTTTATTCTATTCTTCAAATATATATATATTACGTTTGTATTTATGAACATTTGTCGCGTAACGTATAACCCACTATTTATTTTGTGGAAGAAAATATTGTTAGCCTGCGGGTAAACCAATTTACATAAGATAGCATTTAAAAAAGTAACTTTTAAAAAAAGAGAAATACAATGTTAACACTAATTTTGTTTTTCGTTTAATTTTTTCCCTTTATAAATCTTTATCATAAATTAGACATTGTACCAGTTTTAATTTTTAAATACTATATTTAAGCGAATATATTTTTTTTTTTGTAATAATTTAGATGGAAGAAAAAAACAATATATGTTGTAGGTATAGTTTATATGTACGGGTAAAATTAAACATTGCTTTTATGGACATATTATTTTTAGAGTAGTAAAAAGCATCCCTCTTAAAAAACAATTATAGGATGGAAAAAAAACCTTATAATAACAGAGAACATATTTTAACATGGCACGTGAATAATCAGCAAGTATATCACGGTGGAGAGTCTACACGTGTGAAACCATCAGTAACAAGGTACAGTAACAGAGAAAAAAAGAATACTTTTGTGTTGAATAAAATATTTACCCTTGCCGCATTGGTATGGACGTATCAATTTTTTAATGAGGTAGGGACATGGGGACGCCATTAGGTTGTGATGTTCCGTTTGGCTGTACGTATATCGCACGTAGATGGCTAAGGGGATAGACTGATAAGCGAATGAGAGCGAGGGTTCACGTGTATAACTGAATGCATATATATATGTATTCTCTTTTTCATGTGTGTGCTCACGGATGCGATGTGATGACTGTTCTATATGGGTGCTCCGTCAAAAAGACATAAATGTCTTATTAATGAAAACTCATTTTGCACGGTCCTTCTGTCAGGAGTCATTTGAACAATGTGGCTACAAGATAAGACCCAGGGATGGTAGCAGTGACATAATTGATTTAAGGACCAACAGATCCCTGTATGAGGGTACTCCGTTCCAAACATTAAAAGATGATTTAACAAAAGACGACGCAACAGAAGATAATGTAATAAATGCAGATTTAATGGACAGTTGTTTAATTAATAATGACATACGGAAGGAACATATAAAAAGCAGTTTAAGTGATGCAACCAATGAATATGTTAATAGCGAAAAAGAGAAAATTAAATCGATTTTATATTCATATATGGAAAAAATTGATGCTAAGCATAAAGATAAATTATATTATAAATTGTTTAGAAAATGCCGAGAAGAAAATGATGAGAATTCTATGAGTTCTTTTTAGAATCCTTTTTTAAAGAAACGTGTACCCGGGTGGGCAAAAAAATGCTTTTAACGAGAATTGTCTTAAACATATTTATAATTTACATTTACACACAATGTTGCAATTTTGCAAATGTTGAAAAAGAGGAGAAGCAGCAGTACTTTTGTTTTTTTCATATTTGTGAACATATTTTATGGATAATGTTTTGACGATACAAGCAAAAAGAATATTCTCTTGTTATAAGACATGTAAACATATTTTTATAAATATGTTAGAAGCAATCATGTGTAGCATCACCGTTTCATAGCATACGTTATGCGCGTATTAATTGATACATTGAAGAATATGTTGAGTTTTTCCACAACCCAATATATTTTTATAGTGTAAACAAGAAAAAAAAAAAATGTCATTATTTTATTTTTTTGTGTCAAAAAATTTTCTGTATTGCTTTTTCACATTTTTTAAAATTTAATTTTTTTTTTTCTCACGCTTGATTATAATACTCGTAATGCTTAAAACGGGTTTTGTGATCTTTTATTTATAATTTTTTTAGTTACTCCTTAATCTGTCTGTCATACTATTTCATTATAACAGTATTTATCTTTTTTATTTTTTCAGTTACTTATTTTTTCTTTTTTGAAATATGCCAGTAGCACCTTTTAAGCTATGTCTTGTTTTATCTTTTAATTTGTTTAACAACTTATTTCTATGAAATATAAATAATTTAAAAAGGTACAAATGGGACATGCTACCACAGATGTTCTGACGTTTTGGAAGATTCTATTTAAATTTTTTTGGCGTTTCAAGGGAATTAGTTTTTCCCGTGTAATTTGTTTTTACTGAATGGATTATATGCAATAAGCTTTCGTCAGAATTGCTTTATCCATGTAATTTGTGTGGCTCCCTTATAGGATAAATTAAAACAAAGCACGTCTACCAAGTACTACAACTGCACAAATACATATGGTTCCTGTTCCTTCGCTGTACATTTGAAGACAGAAACATGTGCACTGTATATGTTTGCATGTATATGCATCCCAAATATCACCATCCGGTAACACTACGCGAAGTGAATAATCGCCCAATTCTTGCCTTATGCCTTTAACATATAAGAAATCCTTAAATGGGATTTTTTTTTCTTGCTTATATATGTTGTTGCATGTGGATACAGGAAGCTTAACAAGGTGTGCATATTTTGTTTAAATCGCTATTTACCTTTTATAATAATTAAATATAAAATATGATATTATATTATAAAAAGTACAAGTAGTTTTTTTAGTATGCAATGAAACTAGAAACTAAAACAACACACATGGAATTTAGTAAAAGGGGGAATAAGTCAAATAGTTTATATATAAATATTCTGCATATGTATGCATATACATGTGCTTAATATACACAATCTATACAAACATGCAGATAAATCTTCATACATATATAATGGATATTTAAAATATCTATGAACAAAATATGTTAACAGAAATGTTAAAAAATGGAAATAAATAAAGAAGGCTATAAATTATTGTTAATACATATATACATATTCCTCGTTCAAAGTAAAGCTAAAATGGAAAAATAAGAAAAATATATTATATTGAATAACACTTGGGAATAATATTGATATAATACTTCTACAATGGAGATATACTATCATATCCAATAAATGATTTGCAGGAATCGTATTATTCATTCTGCACAAATTACTGATTATATATGAACCATATGAAAATAGAAAAGCTCGTCATATTAGTACAAATGTGTTATCTAATTTTGTTTACAACTAAAATAAGAATGCGTTTTTAATTGTCATAATCATGGAATAAGGAAGCAAAATATGCGTAGTATCTATGTTCCGTAATGCCTTCTGTAGGAAAGCGGTGGCTTTGGACCCTATCTGTAATTCCTCAATTTTTCTATGTGTGTATATCTATAATAAAATGTGGTTATTTTTTCTAATTGGGGAACCGTGATTATGTGCATGATGTGCACTTTAGAAAATCATAATATTTGTAATCCCACAAAATCAAGTTTCTTGTGTTAGCTCTTTTCTTATACATCTACATTCTTAGTTTCCCAGTACACCTTGAATTTGTTTGTTAAATAACTTTTCCAATATTTTTCCATTTCTTTGGTACAACTAGTCCATATTCCTACTAATTCATTTAAGAATTCAACAAAAGCTACGTGGGAGCTGTTTCCATTTTGAACGAATGTGCATAACTTGTTGTAGGACTTTTTTTCGTTATGCAATAATTGTTCTGTCATTCCGTGGTAAGATTTGGCCCATTGTCTAGTTTTATAGTGGTGTGGGATTTTGTAATATTGGGCTAAAGTTTCACACATTCTAACAACTCCTAATTGCATTTTAATATATTTATTTTTTTCATTATTGTTCACAAAGTTAAATAGTAAAAACATGTCATCGACCTTTACGTAATCTTGTAATTCATCAATCATTTGGGCAATTTCGGATTCGGTAACATGAAAATTAATATCTGTTGAGTTAGTTGTATCCAATTCTTTTACATCAGAAACTGGTGGCATATTTTTGTTTTCACTTGGTCTTTTATTCATGCCACTTTCCACATCCGTACTCTTTTCTTTTTCTCTTTTTCCCTCATCCCTGTCTACTTCTTCGTCCATATCTCCGCCTGTTCCTTTTCTTCTTCTTTCCAATTCTAGAGCCATATCTCCTCTAGGCAATATTCTACCTACTTCTCGCCCCAGTTTTACTGGCATTTCTGGTTCTTGTTTATTTCCATGGTCCAATTCCTGTCTTGCATTTTCTCTTCCTGGGCCCATGTCATCCCTATGTCTTCCTGGGCCCATTTCATATCTATCTCTTCCTGGGCCCATTTCATCTCTATCTCTTCCTCGGCCGATTTCCTCTCTATCTCTTCCTGGGCCCATTTCATATCTATCTCTTCCTGGGCCCATGTCATCCCTATCTCTTCCTCGGCCGATTTCGTCTCTATCTCTTCCTGGGCCCATTGCATCCCTACGTGTTCTTGTGTCCATTTCTTCCCTATATCTTCTTCTGCCCATTTCGTCTATGTCCCTGCCTAGGTACATTTCTCTTCCTCTTTCGTACATGTAATCACCGTCGTCTCTATTCATGTCTCTACCTTTATCTCTTCTCCTTCTATTATATCTTTCCATTTCCTCGTCCATTTCTCCTCTGTTTCTGTTTCTTCTTCTGTCTGCTCTTTCCATATCCATTTCCTCATCTACATCATCTCTGTATCTACTTCTTCTCCTATCGTGTTCCACATCTCTATGCATACCCATATTCATGTCTCTATTTCTTGGATGATGTAAGCCTCTCTCTCCATCCCATTCCTCATGAGATGACATTTTAATTCTGGATTCCCTGCCACGATGTGCCATTCCATCCTCACGCATGTTGTGAAATTGTTCGTCTGGAAAACAATATCTGTCATTTCTTTTGCATTTATTATCCTTATATCCCTTTGAATAATCTTTCATTTCAGACAACTGCCTGGATGCATTACGCCTTAATGCAGCTTCATTTGCATATGTACACTCATTCTGCAAGGAGAATTTAGGAAATAGAAATGTAGCAAAATATAGTTGATTGATCTAGGACGATATATATATATATATGATACTTCATAGGCAGGGGCGAAAACGTGAATTGAGAATATGGAAAAAAGGGAAAATAACAGCTAAATTAGGACAAAACAATATACACCGTAAGTGTTACATACGCTTTTGTTTCAACCTGTTACCTTTAGTACAGCACATAGTATGATTAGTAAGAGGGCACTCATAACGCGAGATGGCATGAAGTTTCTTCCATTGTTTCCGTTACATTTATTTCTTATTCTCTTTGTATCATCAGGAACATAACTCTGGGAGTTGTTCTTATAGGTATACTTAGATTTCCCTGCTAGTGCGACTGTCTTTTTGTGAGAATTTAGCATTTTAAGATATATATATATATATATTAAGGAAAAAACAAAAAAGAAAAAAGGAAGAGGATTAATGATAATATATATATAAATGCTAAGTTATTTTCTATGTTCCTAATTATCTAAAACAAAATATAAAATCCTTACTCTTTTCTCATATTAATACAATAAATCAAATGAGAACAGTAACAAGGGGAAGAAAAAAATAATATCCAATATATGTATATATTCTATTTAAATTGTAATTCAAGTATGTTCCCTTAGTAATTATTAATAAAGGAATATATTAAATTCATATTATATATGAATTTAATTAAAAAACAGATACAATAAAAAACATGGTACATTTTATTATTATAATAATTTTGTATGGGAAAAAATATAAATAAAAAGTATACTACTCCTATATGTTTATGTTCCTTTTAATATATGAGAAGAAAATAAAATATAGCAGTATAAAATAAAAATAATTATGAATGTTGAAGGGCCCAGGGTACATACGTATTAAGGAAACATTTTACACTTTTGAAAAATATTTTTATCCTTACTTTTTTAGCGTACCCCTAAAAAGAATATATTAAAAAAATGGAGGCAACTTAGTTTTGCAGAAATTATTTATAGCATATAAAAAAATATATACATATATTTTGGTTTGGGGCGGGGTGTTCCCTTTATATATTTCCTAACCATTTTACTTTAACATGAATATAGAACGTTTTATTTAACTTAAGTATTGATTTGTTTAAATTGGTTCTTACAGAAAAACTGTTTATATAGATATATGACGAGTTATACATTTTACGATTTTGCTCTATGTATGTACCTTTATCATTACATTATGGTATCGCTCCTTATGGCATTTATGTTTTTAAGTATTATTCCCTTGCATTGTTTCAATTTTACTATTTATTCTTTCTGTTGGTCTAGGATTTCACGATTAAAAGGAAATATATTTGTACAAAAGTCGCAGGCCCTTAGTGTTTTTACAAGAACAAAAAAATGCTTGCAAATGTAAATTGCTAAAAGCATAATTAATATTTAGGAATTTAAAAGACGGTGTTTTTCTTTTTTTCTTTTTTTTTTATGGACATAAAGAACATTTAGGTTGCAAAGGAATCTTGATTCTATTCTTTTTTTTTGGATTCACTGAAAGAAGGAATAGATTGAATTAAAATTTAACGTTAAGAAGAAATTACGGGACATTAGGAAAACCTAACAAAAATGCGAAAACTTTATTTCTTTTTAAGTATATAAATTACGAGTTTTATTTATTTTAATTTTCATATATTGAATTCATAATTGTATCAACAATTTAGTGAAAGAAAAAAAAAGTACACACAATGTGTACATAAAATTGCGCATGACTTATTCTACAAATAATAATTTCATTTTACGATTTGTTCTTTTATAAATTCAGTAGTTATCATTAAAATTAAAAGCATTTGTCTTGTTCTCAAGTAAATATAATAAATAAAATATTGTCGTGTAAGCATGTTTGTGTACACTTATATACGTGTGTACAATAAATATTAATAATAGGATTCGTGAATTGTGCAAATGGTAATATTATACTACACATGATAAAAGAAAAGAGTCCAAAGTAATTACCTTTTTCTTACATAAATGCAAAGGGAAAGAAAAAAGAAAATATATGTAATGTTAATGGCTAAATGCATGTAATGAAGAATGTAGCTTGAGAAGAAATTATAAAATCATGTTCATTTGTGTCTTTTTATAAATGCGTATATGTGCAATGCGTTATAAGATAAATGGAGAGTAAACAGAATAAGGGAACAAGCGCACATAATAGGCATATTTTTTGTTTTTACCATATATTAAATAATAATATTTTGTAATTTAGATGATTACAAAATGGACATAGAAATATGGATTATAGCTAAAGAGAAAAGTGAACTTTGTAGAATACACTAATATTTTTTTTATAGTTCATTTTTAAGGAGTTGTATATTCATAGACATGGATAGAGGTGTACAATAAAACAGTAGAGTTAGACGTGGATGCTTCTAGGTTAAGCCATATGCAATACTTAAGTTTGCAGAAAAAGGTTATTATAAAATTTAAGTGAAAGGTGGTTCGAATTTCTGTTGGAAAAAACATGAAATTTACGTCGTTTATTCATAGAACTCCTTTAAGTTTCATAGAACACAAATTTTTATTTTCAAAATAATTCCGAGAATTCTACGTATTATGTATAAGCAGGGAGCACATATTATTATATACCTTATATGTACATTACTAAGTGTTCATATTTATGTAACATAAAAATAGCTCACCCCAGCGATCAGTAAAGAATCGGAAACATATATACATTGTTGTGGGACATAAATTAACACAAAGAAAAAAAATGAAAGAAGGGTCAGAATAAATAATGACATTATGTAGTTATTTACATTTTATCAGTGCATTCCTGGGGTAGTTTGTACTATATATATAATTATGTTATAATTTAAGCCATTCTTTCCATTGCCTTTCATTTATCAGTTTGTTAGTAAATATTTGCACCCATTTACTATATATAAATCGTTTGTCCCTTTTCCATTTATTCCATTTATTCCATGTAGTATTTATATATATATTTTCTTTGGAGCGCACCCATGCGTCCCACTCTTCCCTGTCTCTGTGGAAGCGCTGTTTCCAGTTGTTCCATTTTGTTCTTTTTTTTCATTGTATTATGTTTGTAATTTTGTAATGTTCATAATTTGACCAGGAAGCCTCTTTTTGGAGTCTGCAGTCACTCATTGACCATTGCATAATGTGCGAGTTTGTCCACAGTATCCATTCATTTACAACCCAATCGTTTGGATGTGCTTCCTTCTGAGCAAGTCATATTTTCCATGGTTGTTCCATAATTTGCTGTCCTTCTGTTGTTATCCATTCTTCCCACTGTTGGTCATCCCAGTGTACAGATTGTTCCAGAATGTTGATTTAGTATTCGGCGTCCATTTTTTTGTTATAGTGAATCCATTTATTTAGGATATGTTCAAGAAATCCTTGCCATTCCTTTTCTATTTCTTGAAGCCATTTTGTTTTTGCTTCTTCAAAGGATTCGTGAAAATGTTTCCAATCAGACTCTAGACGCAGCATCCAATTAGTACAGGCTATTCTTTTGAATTCTTCTGATTCTTGGATGGTTAATTGTCCAAGGCCTATTAAGGTAGGTGACACGAAGCCATTAGCGTTTGGTCTATTGTCTGCCGTCTACATAGGAAAAGGGAAGAAAATTATTGGGGGCGATTAATAGGTACTCCGGGAAAAAGAAATACCTTAATTTGTGCACATACATAGAGACGGAATATAGCTGTATCTCCAATTTGTTTAGAGCGCGGCTCATATTTTTAACTAACCACTGAAGCGGCATTTACAAAAATAGTACATGATAGGGCAAGTATCAGAATAGATAAACGCGAAAGGGAGTGAAGTGGTATTCTTGTGGCTCCTTGTGGATGTAGTTAGAGACGTTGATCTTTGTAAGGTCAAGGGGTTGTGGTTCCTCTTCAAGTTCATGTTCCATGCAACTGTTCTGACAAGGTAAAAAGTTTATCAGAGGAAAAAGGACATATGTCACTTATATGAAGTATGGGATGGTAATGCAATGAAGTAAACTATGTACAATATATATGCGTATATTGCAACACTTGTTGCTGTCGCAGTTTAACAACATTTCCGACTTCCCATAGGGGAGGACGGACAAGAATAATTTGCAGTAAAAATTACAGGATAATAGGAAGAAACAAATAGACTATGTGTGATTTTATTAGGAACAAAAGGAATCGGAGCGATCAATAGATGGAGAAAACTTGTGTGTTCAATGTTTGGAGAAATCCTGATCGGTGGGCACTGTGTACAATGCTTCGTGCATTGTTTCGAGCAAATTATATTTCATGACATACGATGAATTTTATTTAATTAGATTAATTCTACCGTAAATATTTAAAAATGGAGCAAGTATTCTATATTATGTATAACTGATGATATTGTTAGATTTAATTGCAGCGAGAATGATATATTACTTTTTTTTTATGGTTGTATGCGTAATTCTTGCTGAGCTTCCTGTTAGACGTGGCCGCAAGATTTGTTCCGTTTGCAGTATTATTATAATAAGGTAATTATTTGAATAAACTGAAAATATATCTTTTGCGAAAAATTGTCACATTTTAATTGTGGCGGTTGGAAAATTGAAGGCTTGAGATATTACACTTACGAGACGTGTGATGTGGAGCATTCCTTTTTTCAACCGTGCTTTTTATTTTTATTCAACTTAAAATTGGTAGAATAATGCATGTTTAATTAGAAGATGGAAAACTAACAAACAGGAAGAATGATCAAGGATATTTTATTAACACGGGTCAAATAAATATGCATATAGAAAAATATGCTGTTGTGTTGTTGTAGATAAAAGTTATTATAGGGAAAGATCGGAATGTAGGGGGTAAGTTCTGTAGGAAATCATTGCTTTTTCTTATATTGTTTTTTGTGCAGAATTATATTACATATTAAATAAAAGAATTTTGTGCTGGTTTATTCGGCATATAGTGCTAAGACGTTTCGAGTGTATATATTTTTTATAGGGTAATTTCTATAATACGATTGTGTTTGAATTAAAATGTGCAGTTTTTTTTGGGGGGGGCTTATATTTAGGTTGGGTTGGAAGAGTAAATATGTTTCTTGACCTTTAGAATCAGAATAAGGACAATGCGCGGGTAAGGGGATGAGGGTTATTTTATTAGGCTACGAAACCAGAAAGCAGCATTTAGCGCTTTCCTTAGACCCTATTAAAGAGGAATAACATAATAAAGCGGGTGTTCATATAATTTTATAGATAGGTGTTTTATTTTTCTAAATATTGCATACTATTATTAATATTTATAGGACGCAATATTTATTGTTGCAAGTGAGCGTATATATTTTAGAGGTTGAATTTTAACATAACTAAAATGTTACTTAAAATTTATGGCGATTCCTTTAACTGAAAAGTCGTAGAACACAAAATAACCGCTAGTACAATGTAATATTTCTGTAACGATTCAGAACTGAATAAAATACATGAACACGCAGTGTGTAATGTGGCAAATAGTGTTATGAATATATTTTGAACAACATTCAGGAAGTTGGAATTATGGAAAAAACAATATACTTATATGAACAAACATATACATATATACGTACACGCAGGAAGATAAACATCCCGTAGATTGGAATAAATTCACACCAAAGAGAGTAGCACGCACACCTCTATTTCCGGTTACGCGCTAATATAACCCCTTTTTTGCTCTAGAATGCGTATAAATATCATCTTACTCTTTACATGCGCACGTGTGTTGTTGTCCTCTTTTCTCAGAAAAGAATTTCCCCCTTGTTTTTATATTGGGGGAGCCCGGGGGGGGGTGGGGGGAGAAAGGCAATTCCACCAAATTTTAGTAGTATGGGCAGTTTTCCTTGCGTTCTATAAAGTGTTTACCTTCGTGGTTATAACGCATTTTTGTTGAAAACATATAGAGACGCGCCCCTGTATTTTATGTGTATCAGAAGTTAAATTATATGGTTGAAAATGCGTACTCGTATATACTTATATATTTTATTCACACACATTTTTTCTCTGGAGGCGTTAACTTAAATTACAAAATTGTCCATTGCTTAACGTGACATAATGTACCGCAGCTGCAACTTGAAGTATTTATTGAGCGAAATATACGTGTGTTCACTCCATGCAAATGTCATTAGGTAAATGTTGAACAATATATTCATCTACACCTTATTTATGTGCGTCGTCTACTGGAATTAAGATTATGTAGTGTAGAATGTTATCTAAATATATAAGTTTAATTTACAACAGAAAAATAAATATTACATTATCGCATATTTATAATAAAAAAAAACAAAAACATGAAGAATATAATCGTATGTATTAGGTACAGAATTCAGTACATGTGACTGAACCTATATAAAACGAAGATTCCTTCTATCACAAGGGAATACTATTCATGTATTAAGAAAAAAATGATTCATAGAAAGATATATATATCTTATGTACGCAAGAATTCATTATGTGGCTCACACTAAACAAAAATGTGAATTGTATACATGTGAATTTGGTTTTAATACAAATGTACTTTTGTGACAAATTGCATGTAATTACTTATTTTGCTTCTCATGAGAAAAAAATGTACTTTCATTGTGTGAACAAATGATTAATAAATTAATTATGTAGGTTAATTTATAATATTATATATAGCAACGGGAATTTAATTCCCGTATTACTATGATTGTGCATCACAAGGAGGATGGTCGTAGAACCGGAAAGTACAAATATCATCGTGTACATGAAATTGCTGTGTTATACTTAAAGTATGCGTACAATCATATTTTCTATATGGTCATTGCATTTGTACCATATTAACGCATTGTTCCATATATTACTAATACTCTTTAGGCAAATAATGTATTTTCCTAAGAAGGGCAATATTCCCTAAAATTTAGTGCGCCTATGCTGTCTTATAATCTGTAATGATTTCACAAGGCTAATGATGGTAACTGCCATCGAGAATATAAATACGTATGACATGAATGTGAAAGCAATACCATATAGGATGAAGAAGCCTGCAGATAATTCGGAAAGCACGCCTGTTATAATTATAATTGGTAATATTACAATTAATGGAATTGAGCACACTGTTGCAACCTTTCGTGTACCCCATTTTCTAACTGTGCTTCTTATTATTCTTATAAGATAATCTTTACTATCTTCTTCGTTTTCATTTATTCTATCAATCATATCACATATTTCTTCAAAAAAAGCATATAGTTTTCTGAATCGCTTCCCCTTAACATATTTATGAGTAAATTGTTTCTTATGAATTTCCGAATTAATTGAGTTTTCCGGCAACTCATCAACGAATATGGAATCATAACTGCCATATTTGGACATTCCCTTATCCATGTGTTTTAATAAAAAATCCTGTTGTTCTGTGTCGAAAAGTCCCGTTCTTTTTTCCTTCTCTGCCAATGACCTATATTCTGGAATGCATAAGGAATTCCTACCATTAGGGATATGTTTCAATCCCTTGTTCACGGAAGCCTAAATAGAAAAATAATATATAACGTCATCTATGTTTATACAGGAAAAACAAAAAATATTATTCATGCAGCACAATCATGTGTATGAAAAATATAGAATAAATAGAATGCTCTTATAGTACTTCATCATTGTATTTATGATATATCCAAATGAAAAATATGAGTGCAACACATTTAATAATAAGGTTCTTCCTTATATTGTATTTCATGGGTATAACACTAGAATATCTTTGTAGAAATTGTTGGATATATACATAAACCTTATTATGCAAGAACTTGTATAATTAGAGGAATATTGCAGAATTTTGCATTTTTTTATATATCACTATATACAAAATTTTATAACATAGGGTCTTAGTGTTAATTGAAGCAGAAGAAGATATATTATAAGAAGTCCAAGAATATTCTTCCTTCCATATTTTTCTCATATGATGTTACTTTAAAAAGCAAGAAGTTATATATTTGGAATTTGCATAAATGGATAGAATGTTATATTTACAATTATGGAATTAATTTTTTTATAGTGGAATAATTCAAATTAGTTTTATTTATTATCATTTTATAGGAAAAGGTGTATTAAAATTATTTCTATTTTGCAGCAGAAGAAAAGGAAGCACTTAAATTTGGCATACATGTGATTTATATATCATATATTGCAGGGGGATGAAAATTAAGATAAACCATCAGTAAACGAATTTGGCTATTTTATAGAACACATAATCTGCCTTTATACATTATGGTTTGTTAAGCAAAGGGGTATAATTGTTTTATAGCGGAACTTGCTTTTATAATTGCAAAAAGCACAAGAGAATTATTTTTTTAAAAAGGAATAATTTTATTAAAATACATCATATTATGCTCTTACAAATATTTAACCATATGAAGGATTAAGCGTATAAAATAGTATTAAGTTTTTTATATAGCAAGCACCCGAAATATATTATGTGAAGAATATTAGTGCATATTTTTTCCAAGTAGTATGATTTTTATAACAATGTTCCATGAGTTATATATTTTTGCTTATTAATTTATTGCTCTTAAGAATGTTTGAGTTAACATTAAGAAATATAGCTTCGTATATAATATAGTTCCA
>NW_012192585.1:544316-589458 GCF_000956335.1 Plasmodium fragile | reverse complement strand
ACAAACTGTTTTTCCTGATTTTGTTTTTTTTTCTAATCACAAAGACGGACCCATGGAAGGGAAGAAGACGAAAACGCCATGTAGGGGGACGTTGTTCCCAGTTCGCCACAAAGGCAGCCAGAAGAAAAAAAAAAAAAAAAAAATTGCGACCATTACAAAAATTTTTATGAGCAACTGAGGAGAAGACGATGTGACGAGTTCAGACTGCGAGCTGCACACAAGTTTCTGCGCACTGGTTTGTGCCACGTGCATCTCATCCAAGAGGGCGCCAATGCGCAGTTGCATTCAGGAGAGGAAAAAAAAACAGTTCTCATTTTGTGTAAAAAGTCGCTTCGCTACCTCAGCGAGGTGTGTGCAAAATGGAAAAGTTCGCAAAATTGCTTGAGCAATGATAACTGCCTTAATTGCCTGAACAGGTCAGGTGAATTTGCGGGGGAGGGAAAAAACTTTTCGGTCAAGGAAAAACACGAACGTTTAAAGAATGCATCGCTCTGGAAACTGATGCACAAAATGAAGCATAGGAAGGCGTGCGGTTGGGGATCTACTATAGGAAAGAGAAAGCGCGCCGACTTGGATACTTCAATGGAGGGGCGTGTGGAGGAAGAAGGGATCCCCGGGGAAGAGAAGCCTAACCCAGATAGACTCTTCACCGTAACCTGCGTGTGCATATACCTGCTATGCAACACCAACTGCTACAACCATTACTACCGTCTGATGAGTCTTCTGAGGGAGATTAGGACCTTCCACTTACACGAGCGAGTGAATCATTTCGTTAACGAGTTAGCCAAGGTGGACCCCAAGTGTCAGCATGTCTGGAACATGAAAAATGCCCTCCTCTACATGTACGTGGAGATGTGCCTCAAGAGGAGTCACCTAGTTGTGAAACAAAAAAAAAATAAGAAAGACGCGCATGTATATTCAAATGAGGAAATTTTAAAATACGTGAAGGACAATTTCCGCTTTTTTGTTAACATATTGGAGCTCAAGTCGTACAACTATATGGCCACGTCTCACATTTGTAAATTTAATCAGCTTATTGGTTTTCTGTGCATGCGAAAAAAGAACGGTCCTTGTGAAAGCACCTCACTTCGCAGAACGATGGAGAAACGGTTTTACACAATTGTAAAGAAAAATGCCTACTACTACGCCATGCACAATTCGTTCCTTCTGGTCCATCTTCAGGATATGTATCTCTCCCTGGTGGAGTGTTTAAGGGACAGCTACTACTGCGTTGCCGTAAGGACAAACCTGTTTACGTATAGTTTCGATTTGGTCAGAGGACATGAACTGTGCAGTGATGATCGGTGGGAGATGGCGAAAGGTGGGTGGGTGGTGGTTGGAAGTCCCCGGTATGGCAGTAACCGATGTGGGTACGAGCGAGCGAACTCCAAGGGCGTGCACACAAGTAACAACCGTCGCAGAGATGGTCGACACGACGGGGGAGAAGGACCCTTACAGGCAATGTCCAACACTATGGAAGAAATCACGTACAGGGAAGAAGTGCACATGGGGTACCCCCCTGTGAGAAGCCATTTTTCCCACCACAAAAGTACATACCTCGAGTATATCCTGTTTGAAAGGGATGAGGGGAAAAAAAAAAAAAATGAAACAACAGAAAAAAATTATGAACAGGTCAGAGAATTTACGCCACATATATTGTACAAAAAATTGAAAAGCAAAATGAAAAAATATAAAGATCTTTCGAGACAGATGATCCACCTGTTGGACAAATTATATAGCGAAAAAATCTACATTCATTTTTATTCCAATGTGCTGAGGAACGTGCTGTACTGCCGATGCAACTGTAACTTTTTTTTCCTCGAGGTGGTCTGTAATGTAATCCTACCGCTGCAGCTGAAACGGCCCATTGGAGGGAAGAATGATTCACCAATTGGGAGAAGCGATGAATGGGAAGGAACATCTGCTTTGGAAAACCAACAAACGGTAAAAAAAAAACGCACACGGGAAGAAATATCACGGCTGCTGCGCTCTGTAGACCGTTATCTTGAGAAAGAATTGAAATACCTCTTCCATGAGTACACTCTCTTCAGAGTAAAATATAGTGGGGAAAAAAAAAACAATCTCACCAAGCGGGTTAGCAGACTGCTCAAACGGTGCGAACACGTTCGTAACACGTGGTATCACAGGCGCGCTTCTAGAAAAAGGGTCATTAAAACGAAACGGAAAATGTGGACTGGAAATGGGTTGCCCATGGTTTTCCAGCACGGCCAGGATGACCCCCCTTCACATCCCAGAGAGCAAAAGACGCAACAAACGGGAGAAGCCACATGTCCCCCTTTTCTTGTAAGCTATTATGGCATTTTTTTCAAGTGCATAATTTACACTATACATGAATACGCGTCGCAGATATGTGGGCTGCTGCGTGGGACAGTCAGACAAGTCCCATCTTCATTTGTTGACGCAGAACATTTTCAGCATTTCAAATGCCCTCACCATCTTCTTCCCCAATTTGAGGAAACCAGACAAAGCAACAGATTAATCCTCCATGACAAACTCAACTGTAATGATAATTTACACACCTTGAGAAAAATATACTTAGACATATTACGCTTTTTTAAAAAGACAAAAATGAAAGATTTGAACAAAACGGGCACCTCGTTTGGTCATTTGGCCAACCGCCAATCCAAGACAACACCCAGAAGAGGTCCAAACGAAATGCCCTTTTTGAAGTTCCTTTTTTCCGCGAATTTCCGCCTCTTTTTGTGTGAGCACAGGTACGCGCTTTATCTGCTACGCGAGGTGCGCCGGGCGCTACACTTTGTCTTCCCAAGGGTGCAACGCCGAGTTATGCGCAGGGGTAGGCTTCTGTGGAAGGGACCGAGCTAATATAGCCCCCGCCCACATCCGTAAACTCCTTACCCCAAGTGCATGCCCCACCTTAAAACCATTTTTTTTTTTTTTTGTGAATTTTTTTGTAAACCCAAATAACGCCTTTATTATCCCTGTTGGGAACAACTGTGCGTAAAAATGTTGGAGTCCGACAAAAAAAAAAAAATAAATAAAAAAATTGACACTGGCCCGCATGCGGGTTTATCATAAATACAAACGAAAACACGTACAACCATTGAGGCATTCGTACGTAGGTAACCGCACCCCCACATCGGCAGTTGCAAGAATGAGGACGGTGCGGGGGGGTACAACAAAATGGAAAAACAAAGAACCATTCTCACATATGGTTACATAAACATGGGCATATCTACATATGCATATAATGTAGATGTACATTGTTGCATACGCATGTTGACATATGCATGGGTTACTCTCCCCTGGGGGGTGTATGTCGTTGGGGAGTACTTCACCTCTGCTTCTTCGCCTAGTCTTCCCTTACGGCGCCTTCTCACCGCTACATCACTTCACTGCTCTGCGCTGCCACCCCCGCGCCTAATCCTTCCCCTCCTGACGGTAGGCAAATATCGCGCAGGCGCACTTGCGGTGTTTCAAGTAATCTGTGAGGATGTAACGAACGCGCTCATTGAGCAGGTCGTAGAGCTTCATATATCTGAGTTGCAGCTGCTTCCTCACCTTGAATTCCTTTTCAATGAGCAGCTTAATTTTGCAATTGCTATTTTGGATTTGCTTCCTCAGGTTTTCTAAGTTGTTGTGCCAGTTGGCTAGTTCACGTTCATACATTTGTTTGTCGCAAAAGTTCAGAACATACTTGAGGTTGTTTTGCTTAATCTGTTGCTCATTTTGCAGCATGGCTACTTTTTCTTCTAACATGCTCCTTATGGAATGCTTCTCTGTGATTTCTATTCTTAACGACTTCAATTCCTCCGTCATTTTTGCAACTTGTTCACGGTAGCTCTTCTCCTGCTCATCTTCGAAGTTGCTGTAGTCTACCTCGTCACTCAGGAACGTCAAGGGGAAATTGTCAAACAGGATGTGCTCTTTCTTCATCCTTCCTGGAGCAGCTCAGCGTGTGTGTAGGGGGGGGGGGGGGGGATACTACTGCTTCAATGCCGTGGAGACGATTACACTTCAATTATATATGTTACACCCCCTTTTGCAGCTTCTTCCCCCTTCCGTTTGGTCTTTTCCTTCACCGCGTCGTTTGGCTTCAACAACCCTGTTGTGCTTACTTCGGTAGATCAGTAACTTTTTTTTTACTAGCAATTATGACAATTGCGACACAGGGTGTGGGTAATTGGCCAACCTGCTAGAAAAAGTTATAAACTGTTGGTATGCCCTCCCACCGAGCTTACGCACGCTTATAAGTAAATGGCAAATTGTGGGATGCGATGCTTATGTTTTTAGCCGTTTGACCCCTCTTGAAGAAACGGGTCTGTCAATTTTTTTCCACTGCTATGTGGTCATTAAAATGATTTGCTAGCTCGGCATTAATTCACCCTTTCCATGTTACTTCCATTTTTTTTTTTTTTTTTTTTTTGCCTTCATAACGTCGGTCATTCGTTTCTGCGCGGTGCTCATCGGTTATGCGCCGTACCTGCGCGTCGCCCATTGTTGCAGGCATTGCCGCGCAAGTTTCCTCTGCCCCCGGCCACAAAAAATGAAGAAGGTATAAATGAATACCTTTTTTCCCCCCCTTCCATGGGAAAATGAACACCGCAAAAAAAAAAAAAAAAAAAAAAAAAAAAATGATCAGCTGGGAAGCTCACATCCTATATGAGGCCACAAGGTATCCTTCACTCTCGCAAAATGTTTTTCTCCCCAACGATGAAAATGTCAAAGTGGCTGACGCTTATGTTCATGTCATGCTTCTTGCAGAAATCTCGAATGACTTGGGAGACCTTCCTCTTCGTATCGTCCAACATGTACTCCTGAAAGGGAAAAAAAAAAAAAAAGGGTGTGTGTGAGAAGTGTATAAATGGATGCAACGAATGGAGTCATTAAAAAAGGGGAAAAACGAAAACTGCGTGGGGAGAGAAGCAACGCCGAGGTGGAGCAATTCAACCCCAAGCATCCGCTTCGCTGAATGGATAGGCAGGACAAGGAATGCCCCGATTGCGTTGTCTCCTCTGCTTCGCCCACCCTCGCTTCGTCATTTCACCTGTTCGAGCAACACCACGGAGTTGTAGAACTTGCGCATCTTCCCATTGACCATATTGTCGAGTATGTTTTCAGGCTTTTTCAACCCCTGCAGGGACTCCCGAATGATCCCCATCTCCCTCTGCACAACATGTTCAGGCAAATCGGAGATGGACACACTCACGGGTTTAGCGGACAAAATATGCAGAGCCATATCATTTGCAATTTCAGCAATACATTCTCCTTTGCTTTTTAATTTTTCTGTCAGCTGTTCAACTGTTAAAACGAGCAGGACGCCGGAGGTCCCTATGTTTTCCTCCACCTGATTATGAATGTAATAATGTAAAAACTGGTTTTCATTTTTGCGTTCATATTTGGCGAAACGTCCAATGCGTATGTCTTCACGAAATATATTTCTTAAGTAGTTTATCTGCTCTCCCACCGTGGTGGCTGCATCACCGCTGTGATCGTCATAGGGAAGACTCAGCAGCGGTGTCGCCCCTGGTGAGGAAACGCCCGTGCAGGTAGGCATAGCATTATGCTTATCGTTATCATCTCCTGCATGCGTTGCGCCTATTGCGGACGGGGAGCCCACTGCTAGAGCAGCACACAGAAGAGTGCGCACAAAGCGCACGAACTTTTCATTCCGGGCCACAAAATCAGAGTCCGTTAAAACTTCTAACATAGCGACTTTGTCCTCGCCTCCCCCCATTTGGGCACCAACGAGCCCCTCCGTTTTAACCTTCACAGTGGTAGACACAAAGGAAGAGTTCTTCGCGCTCCTGCGGACCATCTCAATTGCTTTCTCAACATCCCCTTTGCATTCCTTCAGTGCATCGTTACATGTTTGTACGCTCGCATTGGTTACTTCACGGATGTACTTTAAATTTTGTAGGTGTTCACTTGGTGGGTTTGCACATAAGTGTGACCTGTAGACCCATTTTCTTTTCCCCACAAATGTGTTAAGGCTACTTACCAGTTGGAAGGTTTGGTTACTTCTGTAGCACCGGTGCTGGGGCAAAAGAGGGGAACAGATCACTAGGATGAACTTGAGCAGGGTGTGTAATTTCATTTCATACAACTGGTCTGCACGAAAGGGATCCTTTTTTTTTTTTTTTTTTTTTTTTTTCCCTTTTGAGGTCGTCTTGCGGGGAGACGTGGTGGTGGGGGGCTGCTGTGCTCCCCCAGATTGGTCAGTAATTTAGGTGCCTATGCATTAACACATATGTTCGCCTGGTGAAGGTTTCATTTTTTTACCCTTTCCGTGCATATAACATTATAACCCTCTAGAAATGCTTAAAAAAAAAAAAAAAAATAATAAAAATAAAATCATAATTAAACGGGTTTTCCCCTTTTCGGGTGGGAATGGGCTCAGTTGTGATCTCCCCCGACAAGGCGCCAGAAGTCGTAGGTGAAACATTTGTTGGCACGAGTCCAAGCGGATATTTTTTTTTTTCGAAAGGGAAAAAGAAGAAATAGGGGCGAATGTATCGCTACATAGTTCCAGCCCATACATTCATACATATCTCCTTCTTGGGTGCATTAATAGTGTTATACCCCGTGGGTAATTTCAAGCAGAGGGGAAAAAAAAACATGCACAGGGAGAGTTGCTTTCACTTAAAAAAAGTTGCACCCACTAGGAACGGATGATACATGCGGAGACAGTACCCCATTTGGCATAACTAGGGGGAATTTCCCGGCGGGGGAAAAAAAAAAAAAAAAAAATACAAAATTGAACGCGAGCGGGATGAATAAAGCAAAACGGGAAAGAAATCCGCAGACGAAGCTACTAATACACACACAACGGTGAACAAGCCTCGCGCAGTTCTGCAGATGGTCAAGCGGATTTGCGCTGCGCCTCCTTTTTGGCCCCTTTAAAAGGAAGCATCAGAAAAGTGGAGCGGCACAGTCCATAGGTGTGTGCGTGTGGGGGCGGGGCTTGTTTACCAGCGGGGCATAGCCCTACCCCTTTCCCCCCCCCTTCAAATCAAATCAATGATCGGATGTAGGTGAGCCAGCCTTCGTCTACCTTGTACTCATTCAGTCGTTGAATATCCTCTCCAACTGTGCCTTGCAGAGCTCGCGCATTCGTTCCCTGTAGCAGCATGCCGGACGACATATCCCCCCCAAAGTCAATGAAAGAGTTTAACTCATCATAGTCTTCAATGAGGTCGTCAGGTTTGAGTAGGTCCTCTTGGCTGCCACGAAGTTGTTCAGGCACATGTGCACAATTTGCTTCCCTCATTGCATCTAACTTAGATGCGCCATCTTGTGTGCATATCGCTTCACCCTCTTCTTCATGTTTGGCTGCCCGATTCGAATGACAAGCCTTCTTCACATGATCAAAACGATCCTCAAAGTAATTTTGCATCTTAGTAATGTCGCTGAGGATGTTTGAATTTATTCTAACCACGTGGGTAGCAAATATTTTTTTCTTCTTCAATGTGTAAATGCAGGAAGCATTATCAAATTTGTTATAAAGCTGATGGACGACCCATTTTTGGAAGGTGAGTACATTTAAGCAACTTTCAAACCATGTGTAAATGTGTTTATTTCGTTTCTCTTTCTCCTCCTGTGGAAAGCCATCCCTCTCATGAGCAAAGTACAACTCGTAAATGAAATGAGTGCAGTCCAGCATTGTTCTGTTCATGAGTTCGAAGGAAGTGATGAGCTTGTTGACGTCGTTTGGCTTCATGTAGATGGGTGCTTTTTTTTTTATGAGGACGCTTGTTCCTTCATCCTTATGGTAATGCTCAATTCGATACTTGGTGCAGCGCTCGATTGTTATGTGGGAGGCGCGGTAAGGATTGCACCACTGTGGGGTGATTTGCTCCTCCCGGTTAGTCCATCCCATGTCACTGTTGTTCCCGGCTGGCTTCCCCACTTCTCCCCTCTGCAATGTTAACGCGGCGGTATTTGCATAATCCCTTGCGCAGTTTCCAACGACGAGTCGCCCAGACCTGTTCTCATTCGGGTTGTACTTGTGCGGGGCGTCAATCTGGTGGTCACTCGTGGCCTTTGCCACGCTTGTCACGTTTTGTATGTTTGCCCCCTGCCCATGCGAACCATCATCACTTGGCCTATTTTGAACTTCTCTCATGTGATACGCATCACCCCGTTTGAGTCCTTGGCGTTCGTCTTTCTCCTGACCAATGAGCATGTGCGGGGTGTCTCGCATTGGTACATCCTCCCCGGCGGGAAAACACACTCGGCGTATCTTTTCCGTGTGGCCCATTTCGAGCACTTGCTCCACCCGTGTGCTTTGCCCATACCGAGTGTGACCCCCCGAAAGAGGTACCATCAAATCACAATTTTCATTTTCATCCAACATGGAAATGAAGAGAAATTTACAAGCAGACAAAATGGCGGTAACGCTAGAAAGCGATTTATTTAAACGCATATTCAAGTACTCCTGAACGAGTAAGGTGTTCAGTTTGCAGCATAACAGGTGGTTAATTTTAATTGCGAAATGAAAATTATTGTTCATGGCTGCATAGATGCTGTTAAATGTGGACATTTTACAAACGAAAGCTCCTAAAGCATTTTTGTGAAGAAAGGTTAAGTAGGCCTTTAGGGATTCGTAAAAAATGGATTCGACCAAAGGGAACTTGCTGGAAGATATAAAAAATTTATAACCACTGTTAATTTGTTCAAACTTCCTTTTTATCCAGGTATTTTTGTCACTCATGGATAAGAGCTCCTTTTTGCAATTCATTTGTAATGGGTTCTGTAGATTCACCAGGTAGCTATGCACAAGATACTGATCATCCACATGTATGTATTTTTTTTTTTCTAGAAATTTGTCCACTAACAAACTTAAATAAAAACTGATACTGCTGGAGTAGTTGCTATTCGTGCGAAGAGCATTCATCAGGAGAATAATGGATAAGACAGACAGTTGGACAGAGTTCTTTTCCTCACTTGTCACTTGATTTCCCATTTCTGGTCCTCCTCTGTTCTTACTTTTAAACTTTCCCTTCAAAATGCATTTATTTATGTATACATTATCTTTTTTTATATCTTCTTTCTTCTGTAACTTTAGCTTTAGTATCTCGCTCTTGGTCATCACGAGACTTCCGAATGGAACAAATGGCTTGTACACGGTGCGTCTCTTCGGGGGTCTCTTCTTCTCACCTGCCTCCACGTCACTCACGAAATGAAGGTTGAAGAGAAAATTGTCTGCGTACCGCTTATACCTGTTGTAGGACTTGTTCTGGAAGTGTCGGCTCCGGGGTGGTGACACATATGCTCCAACTTGGAGGCCCTCCTTGAAGCGACGCCTGTCCTTTTGCCGCTTTACCTTGTAGCTCTTCACGAGGAAGGTGTCGTCTACTACGAGCACCTCGCTAGTCAGCTTGCTCAGATGCACATCTGATACAAACAAACACATGACTCGGAAGCATAGCAAGCGAAACAATCTTTGAGTAAAAAAAAGAACAAACCTTTTTCCAAAGGAACATAAGTTGAGGCCACCAGACAAATATTTCAACACCAACATGATCAGCAGCGTCCTGTACATGTGCAATTTTTCATCATGGTATTCACTCCAAATGTAAAAATCGGTTTTGATTTCTCTGTACAAGAGTTTTATTGCTAGGTTCAGGTTGCAGTTTTTTTTTTCGAGGCGACGTGGCCGTGAGCGGCGGTTGCTTGCATGTGCGGAGCGATAATAAGGCGGTGCGATTACACCACATGTGACCGAACCACTACATGGACACCGCCTGACAAAGGAGTACTGCCACTTGGACCTCTCGACATATTTCATTTCCTGTTGGTGAATTTTTAGCGCCTCTTCATTTTTATTTAACTCTAAAGAAATGTGCAGCTGGACTGGAAATTCCTCATTCTTAACATCAAAGCACTTGTCCTTCACATCATCATTAATGGTTATAGTGGCGTTAAGTAGTTTTGCCAGGGAGAGAAAAATTAAGGGGTACACATCGAGGATTATATTTGTGTACTTGTTTCTTCTCCTTTTAAGTGTTCCTTTTTGCTCTCCCTCCTCCTTCTTCCTTTTGTTATAGGCAATGTTTTTTTTGTTCCACTTGAGGACGCCACTTAGGATCTTTCCATACCGTTCTCGCATACGTTCCTGTGTCTCACACGGGATTTTTCTCCTGTCTCGTATCTTCTGCTTTGTGCTTCCTCCCGCCAAGCGTCTATCACATGAGCACCCATCGAATATGCGCCCGTCAATTGTGGCGAACACACTACCCAACTGAACATCGCGCATCTTTCTCTGCTCATACAGGACGGTGAGAATATGCTGGGCTGTTCTTTCACTAAACAGGGGGTCATTATTTCCTATTGAATTATTTTCTCGTATTTTTACACTTTCCAACTTTGTCGGCATCACAGCATTTTCCTTCTGGTTCGTTCTGGCGCAGCGGGGCGATGAGCACTTCTTCATCCTCTTACCAGGGGGCACATTTATGCCATCTTCACCTATGATCAAGTGATACTTGTCCATCACGTGTTGCGCGTGTCCGGTCCATTTGACTTTCTCCCACTTCGAAATCGCTGCTCCCTCTGCGGGCGCGCCGTCCGACAAGGCACCCTTCTCACAGTAGTAACAACGATAATCATGTTGCTTCTCCTCCTGTGGCGATCCCCACTGCATATATGTAGACGCGTGTCCACGTGCAACCACCCTGTTGGTACTCTCCTGCTGTGTCATGACTCTCCTTTGAAGCGAATAGGAGAATCTCGTAAAGTGCATAAAGTACATTTTAAAATTTTGAAATATCTTCGAAAAGAAAAGGACATACATGAGGAACATGCAGGGGCAGGGCTTCACATGCAGTTGCGCGTTTAGGTACTTTGTCTGTTCGCAAAGTGAATCCGCAAGGGGTGGGCGCTGCCCACCGGTGTGATTGCTCCAATCGGCGTGACTGAGTCGAGCGCTGTCATTACTTCTCCCCCTTTTGGCGCCACACCTCAGCAACCCCCTGAGATAAAATGCGCACACGTCAGGCAAGCCGATCTGCAAGCCACCCAAATCGAGATGCATAAGATCCAGCGGCTCCCGTCTAGCCAAAAAATAATTCACAAAAGAGATGCTACGGAAACATTCCTCTCGCATGTCACTCCTAAAAATTATTTTCGTAACCAACCCGCTCAGTTCCTCATCTGTGGTGTACATTTCAACCAGAAAACGCTTCAGCCTGTCTGTATCAACTTTATGTATGAAGGAAAGAAACAACACATCGAACAGGGTGCTAAGTGTGGCACACCCCTTGAACAACTGGAGACACCTGCACAGCATGAAGAGAGTGGCATCCACGAAACTTTCATTCGCGTAGTGGTTTCGTTTAGCATTCTTTTGTAATCCATTTGTGGGTTCTCTTTTGGAAGAGACCACATCGCAATGTTCCATGCATTCCTTCCTCATCAGTTTTGCCTTCCCCATCGGTTTTGCCTCTCCGTTCGTGAGGCTGTCCAACGGTACGGACTCATCATTTCCTTCGTGGGAGGGGTCCTCGTTTTTATTACAGGGAGGTCTATTTTGCAATTCCCCCATGGGGGTATCCTCCATTTTGTAGGTGTCCATCACGTCGCTTCTTAGCTTAAGACCATCCTGTTGAGTTACGTGCGTTTCGCCCTTTCCTTCTTGTCCTCCTCCATCATCCCTGCGAGAGTTACACGCCGAATGCATGGTAATCACGGTGGTAGTCGTGGCCGTTATGGTGGTCGTGGGAAGGCCGCCTTCCCCCCTCACTTGTGTACTCAGCAAATCCCTCCTAACAGTGCGTCGGCGCCTCCACCCATTTGGGTCTCCCGCCCTGACGACTGACAAACACCCATCCGCACCATCCAGTGCGTCCATTTTTTTTTTTTTTTTCAACTTAACAATTGTAAAAATATTTCGTAACCAAATATTATCATACACCCTCATCAGGTCCAAGGCAAAAAACTTCATGTACTTGAAGGTGACGTCTGTGTAGTCTCTGAGGTGGGAGAAGAGTTGTTTGTGGAGACTGGCCAGCTTGTCATTCTTGAAGAAGGTCATTATGGATCGACTGAAGGAAAAGGATGTGTACTCCATGAGCACCCCGATGAGGAGGTACACGAATGAGTAATTCACGTTCGCGGGGTCGTCCCACTTGCTTCCAGTGCGATTGTTTTCCTCCCGCTTTCTCCCCTTCCTCTCCTTTCTGCCTGACCTGTTCATAACCTTTTTAACATTTTTCAAGCAACGAATAATTTTCTTGTACAAAGTCCTGCTCTTTATTTTCACTCTGTGAAAATTGTAAGTAAGCTTAAATGTTAGCGTGTGGTCCAAAATATGCTTTAGCAGATTTACGTAAATGGAAGAGTTGTTTTTTGCAACGTAGAGGACGTACAGGAGGATGAGGTCCTGTCGTTTCGAAGCGGGTAGCGATGCGGCCTCTAACGTAAAGTTTCCTTTTGTCGCCCCAGCGTGCTCGCCACGTTGAACGATTTGTTCTTTGCAAGTGTACACATTCGTTGGGTCTCTCTGGTCAGACATCCCATCTGTAAGTGACTCCAGTTTGCACATGTGCCCTTTTGGAGGCTCCCCCCGTCTACGCACCTCGTTCTTCCCCCGCTGCTTAGTGAGAAGACGGCCTCGGCGGTACTGCCTCAATACACCCCTGTGCCGCCCAGCCAAGCAAACAACCTTGGAGAATAAAGACACGTATAAGGAGCACACGTATTGGTAGTTATCCCCCACGTAAAGACACTTACCCCTGACATTCTGCACAACTACATTAATGAGGAAGAGAAGAGAATAATTTAAAAATCTTCTGTTAATCACAAATCCACACAAAAAATTTATTAACAAATTTAAGTCTTCAATAAAATGCACATTTTTTAATTTCATTTTATATACATAGAGGATGAACCAATTGAAGACAAAAATGTTAACCCTAAAAATGAAGTAATCATTTAGAAGAAACACTTTACTCAAATAAAAGAAGACACTTCTTACTTCAATATCATTACACCTTCTGTTCAATTTTAAAAGAAAAGGAGACAACCGTTTCATTGCATTATACAAATATATTTTATTGAAGTCTAGGTAACGAGATTTTTTGCAAAAGACGTAGGATAACAAAATGATCCATTCGCATATATTTATATATTTTTTTTTTATTATATTTTTTTTTATTTCGTTGAGCATTTCATTGGTGCTGATATAATCCAGGCTCTTCAAATTGGTGTACACTTTCCGTTTGTTATGCTTGATGATGCAGGCTTTGTTCTCTCGGTGGGTTCCTCCACAAGAGTTGCTCTGTGGTTGCTGCCATTTCGTTTGGAAGCACTTTACTCCGCTGGGGTGTTTTACTGTTCTGTATACGACGCGTTCCTCCCTCTTCACCCCTCTGCTACAAACGCGAAGGAGAGATGATGCACACGTGTTGGGTTCTCTTTCCGGGATGGCGTCACCAGACCCATTACCACTTGCGTCGTTGCCTATTACACTGCTTACTGCCTTGCCTACGCTACATTTCGCGTCCCTAACTGGACTTCCCTCTCGCCCTATATGCACCTCGCTGTTACCGCTTCCTTCGCAGGAGCTTTCCGTTCTGGTGATATCGTCTGATGAGCAATCGAGGAGGTACTCCGAGCTTTCCTCTGCTGATTCGTAGTTTGAAGTCGTTTCGCTGTCATTGGTGTCGCTCTGACTTCCTTCCGTGTCGTTTGTACACCCTGCAGATGACGAGCTCTTTGCCATGTCTTCCTTCGCTGTTACCACCGTGTCGTCTTTCTGTTCATTCTCATGCGACATGTTCGGTTCTGACTTGACTACATTCGCTTGCTTTGCTTTACTGTTTTTTTTCTTCACCTCTGTGTCTCTGTGGGGAGGGGCACCTTCCTCCTGTTGCTCTTCCCCGACGTCACCATCGCTACGGTTGCTACTTGCACAACCGCGTTCGCTATCGCTGTCCTCCACTTCCTCCTCGCCGACCTCGAAATTCTGTTCTCCGGAGGCCCCATCAACAGAGTGAAAACCATCCTGTTCACTTACATCACTGGAGCTCATGCTTCCATACAAGTCCTCGCTGCCAGTGCTTGCGTCGTTGGCGGAATGATCATCGCTCGTGAGACTCTGCCCTGCACCCTCCTTGGGGACTTCCTTAAGGGATGCATCATTCTCCTCATGGTCCTTATCGCCTTCTGCTTCTTCCTCCTCCGCCTCATCGTCGTTGTCGTTGTCGTCCTCATTTTCCATATGCTCTTCCCCCCCTTCGCTATCCACGTCGCCCCGCTTGTCTTCGCTTACTTTTGGCGCAACCTTTATATTCACTTTCACTCCATCTACCCCTTTCTTCTGTGCTGCAATGGCGCCCTGTTCATTTTTTCCCTTCCTCGTGCGCTTCGTTATCGCCTTCCTGTGCAGCTCCCGCAAGCCACCACTGTCGTCGCTACGATCACTACCACCGTCATCACTGTTCACATGGGTGATTGCACCAGTGCCGACCATTCCACTCGCCGCCATCCTCTCGTCCGAATATGATAGGGGTCGCCCGCGATCAGAATCATCCTCAGGGCACTCACTGCCGCGCGTCTTCTCATCCGCATTCGAAGAAAACATGTCGCTTCGCTGGGAAGCGCCCACTCCTTTCCATGCCTCCTCGAAATTACTGTTCGTACTTTTTTTTTTTTCCCCACGGGGGGGATCTTTCTTTCGCTTTTTCACAAAATTTTCTGAACTGTTCAGGCTGCAACTTTCGCCTTCATCCACGCTTGTACTTCTACTTCCGCTTCCACCCCTGTCCTCCTCATTGTAGGAACTTCTGTTCCACTTGGCATTCAAAAATTCGATGACTGTTGGCCTCTTCCTCTTCCCCTGCTCGGGGACGGCCAGTCTTCCCTTCGTACTCTTACGTGCACACTTATGTGCACTTTTTTTTTTTTTTTTTTTTTTTTTTTTTTTTTTTTTTTTTTTTTTTTTTTTTTTTTTTTTTGTGCTTTTCACTTTATCACTCACGGTGCTGGTAAAGAAGGAAGACGAGGAGGACGAGTCGGAAGGCACTCCTCCATCGTCGCTCATTGAAAAACCCGACGATGCAGTGTCACTCGAGTTGTTTTCTCTTTTCCTCTCCCTTTTTCTGCGTCCTCTTCTGCCGTTTTCCCTACCCTCTTTGTAACTCCTCCTCACTTGGCCGTCACCCGATGCGTCGCTGCAACTGTCACTGTCGCTGTCGTCCCCTGCGGATGAAGCGCTTCTCCGACGTGTGTTCCTCCCTCTGGAGCTGAGGTGCGAGCTTATGCGTTTCACATTTGGCGCATAATGGAAACTGCTGAAGCGTTTTTGTTCACGCGCCCCATTAGTAGTGTGGGCAAACGAATCGTAGCTTCTCTTATGTTGTATCTTGTGTTCCCTCAAGTGGGTGTGCCTATGCATGGGCCGATGGGTCCGACCAATCATGTTGTCTTCTTTGTAGCATCCTGACTCTGTCGCTTCGCTCGCCTGAGTGTAAGACTTGCGATTTTGTGCATACGAAAAATCCCTGTCCAGAGGAGGCCCCCCTCCATATGCTTCTTTATATTGGTTCCTTCTGCATACACCTCCTGTTGTGGGCACACTTGGAGGGTACACCATGTGCCTGTTCCGACCAGCGTGCCTACCTACCGACTCGTTAGTATTCCCCCTAACGTAGCAGTGGCTGTTCCTCCCCGTTTGCCCCATGCCCATGGCGCTTCCTAAGGTGGTTCGCACGATCTCATTGTTAACTCTTAAACAGCTGTACGCATTTGCATCGTTAATGAAGTTTCCCTGGTTCACCTCGTTCTTGTACATAATATTGTTCGTGTCGATATCGCCAAGGGGGCGTGATGCTTCTGGGTAGGTGCCCATACGTTTCAGGTTTAGTCCTCCCCTCCCCGGTGTTACGTTATTCATTTGTACGTTGGGCGAGGCAACACATGGGATGGGCGCACCCATGCACATACCCGGTGCCGTAAGACAAGTAGTCCGTGTGGTCCCACTGGGGTGTGGCGAAAATATACTTATGGTAGGCATGGCCGTGCTCATCCGATTAGTGGTTAAAGAAGCATCTGAGTCCAGGTTTTCCCCCCCTGAGAGGCCAGTGGCAGAGGACTGAAAGGGATTTCCATCGGAGGCGAACGACCCACTGGTCGTATTCCTCGCACCCCCAGACGCCTTCATATTTAATTCTGTTACGCTGTTTCTAGTGCTGGAATTGAAGCAACTTAACGTACACCCATGTAGGGTTGGATAATTGAATGGGGCTGTGCACGGTCTGGTGCGCACCTGATTTAGGGTTATATAATCGTAGGCGTTGTGAGGTGCATTGGACGGATGAGTGGTGCTTTCCCCATTTGACCTCACACGTTCACTTACATGCTGAAAGGCATTCACATTTACATCGAGGAGGTGTGTTGATAGGGGGTTGCTAGGTTGACTCACTGTGCTTGCAGCTATTCCCCCAGGGTTGGTAACCTGGCTACCTGCGCTCGTGATGCGTTCTCCAAGTGGCTGGCGGAAAGCTCCGCTCACACCCTCGCGTGGGTCGTAGTTCAACCTCTGTGCTATGGCATTTCCATAATTGCTGCCTGCATTAAATGTTAAATTTTCCTTTGCGTTGAAATTTACGTTAGCGCTTTCTGGAGGATGGCTTACTGAGCTGTTATTAATAAAGGCACGACTCGAGCTTGCGCTGGGATGGGTGCCTGCTCAGTAAGGAAGAAAGTGTAACAAAGGGGAAAAAAAAAAAAAAAAAAAAAAAAAATGAGGACAAAATTGTACAGTAACAAGCTGCCACGATACACCTTGTTGGCCATGTCAGCCTTTTTTTTTTTTTTTTTTTCTTCCTTGGGTGGGGTACACAATGCGTATCGCACTTATATATTTTTCCCATTTCAATATATTACTTCCCAGCTTACCTCCGTTCGACGAGTAAACGCCGTACCCCAGGAATGGCCCGGACACCTTGTTTAACAGGCCCGCATCCTGGGTGCCTCCCTCACTGTCTGCATTGCGCCCCAAACAAGCACACTGCACACACAACCCACTCGTCCCATTCCAGTCATAACTCTGAGTCAACCCTTTAGACAAATAATCCCTCAAAAAGTCACGTGGGTTGTTGAAATTATTTCCTTTATTTACGTTTCCGATGTAAGGAGCCATGCCATTGTTGAGCGTGTTCATGTGAGAGGTGGACACGACTTTGTTAACCGTAGGCTCAAGACATGCATATGAATTTAGGAGATGCTCACAGAGGGGGTAGTTACTTGTAGGGTTCACTTGGCCGGTACTACTCACACTGTTGATCGAGCTCAAGCCCGATGCTGGCTGATAAAAACTGGAGGTGAGGTTCGCGTTGTACTCCCCCTGTATACTACCATAGCTGCCAACGCTGCGCACATTTTCGTTACTGACATAGCCCTGTGCGATTGTTTGGTTAACGCCCCTGTGATAGTTGCACGTATTGCTATCCATGGTTGTGCCGCCGCAGGGATACATGAGAGGTTATGTGTATAATAGTGTAAACGGTAACAACGGGTGTTACCGTTCGTGTACAAACCTTCCCTAAGAGACATTCACTCAAGGCATGTAGACAAATACGCTGTGGGTAAGCACACACATATATATATGAGTTGTTATTTTAACAATTGGGGCAAAGTTTAAAAAAAAAAAAAAAAAAGGAAAAAAACACTTTTAACTGTCCTCACATGATATGCACCTCACCGTTCGGCCAGGACAATTAATTGAACACAATTGGCATTAGGGAGGAGCGAAACGTAAAAAGTGTGCCCCAACAAATACCACTGAGCACAAGTAGCTCTTTTTACTAAACAGGAAACAAGCAGGGCTGTCACAGGGAGTACCAAACGGACACTTCCTTCTTATACGTTTTTGTGATAACACATTCGTTGGGAAATTTCTGGCGGTTATGTCTTCTATGTGTGCATCACCCACTGGGCAGAGCCCTTCAATTATATATTCGCCATACATGTGTTCATGTGCTTACAAATATGTGCACATGTACATACGCCCATACCCCTTACGAATGCTTGTCCGAGTCAGTTAAGGCACACCTGTTGGTGACAATCTGAAACTGCATTGTGTGCTTTAAAAGAAGAGTGGCCAAGCGGAGCACGAATGAACTATACTCATGTGTCTCCACGCGTAGATGTCTACTTAGAACCTGTTAATTTTTTTTTTTTTTTTTTTTAAAAAAAGGATATACATTACAAATAGGCCAATGTGACAGCTTTTCGCGGAGAAAAAAAAAAACAAAATGTTTACAAAATTTTTCACCCTTGCAAAAATAACATTATAATAAGAGGTGAATATTATGGTGAATCTGTTCCGCATGTGCATGTTGGCCTTGGCACTTGGCGCGATGACATGGGCATAGGTGTGTGCGCGGAAAAATGAGCATAAAATAAGCATACCTATGCGTTTTGCACCTCAGCAGGTAAAAGCTCTGTATAAGCGCAAGGTGTACAATTCACTGTTGCCGCATTTGATTTGGTTCATTTTAGCAATTGGGAGAAATGGGCGGTCCCTCCTTTGGCTACTTTCAAAAGGAATAAAATCACATGCGCCGGGAGACATGAGTGTGAAGATAATTTTAGGCCACAGTTTATGTGTCGAATGCGGGTGATGGTTTGCCCTATTGTGCTTCCCCCTCCCGACACGTCCTACATATGTCTTTAAAGGAGAATAAAATAATACGTACGTGTCTGAACATCTGTCCAAACAGTGGACACAACCAGGAATAGCCACTTAATATTGTGCCTTCCCTATGACAGGAACAGTTATTTAACAAGGAAAATATAACCCGTTAAAATGTACGCAAATGTGGGAGAACAAAAAGCTTCCCCCGTTATCCTCACGCATGAAAGAGAGAAATGCTTATGAACTAAAGAAATGATGTGTTTACTCCACAACTTGAGAAGTAACTGAAATGCCCCATTCTACAACTGAAGGTGTTCCTCTACATATTCGTTGTTCCTTCGCAAATCCCGTTATAGCATAACACACACAGTTTGGTGGAAAGGGGGGCGGAGGACCACGACCACTTCCCAATTCGGCTGAACTGTTCAGGTGAATGATAATATTTATGGATTTTTTTTTTTTTTTTACCACTCCTTTTTGGCTAGCTCACTGCTGCATACGGGAAGGTACAGACATGTGCACTTTCCTCCCTATACGTTTGTTTCACTTTACCTCTTAAGTAGGAATAACCTCAGTTGTGCTCGCCTTTGCAACATGTTCCTCAAAGTTATAATTCGTTGAACTTATCCATCACAGATCCTTTTAAGTGTGTCCCATTTTCCCCCTGTTTCCAATTTTGTTAATTGGCTGCCTGCCCACAATGTGTTGTATTTCCGTTTTGTTAAAAACTTTTTTTTTTTTTTTGTTTACCTGAACGGTTCATATGTTGTTAAAAAATTGCAAAGTTACGTTTTTTTTTTCCCAAGTTCTGCATTTTTATTTCGTTGTGTTTTATTGTATGCATTTTTGTATGCGCATCCGTGTGTGTGCATATATGGAGAATAACAAGGTATAAAAATAATTTGCTTTTGCGAACACACCAATGTGCATACTGCTGCGCTTTTGTGGCAGCTTTATCCTTGTGCTATGCTTCGTTCAGCATTACCTGCAACGTTTCACTTGTCGCCCACGACCGCCCCCCACATCGTCGAACCATGTGAACACACTTTCTCACTGTGGTGAAGGGTGCACCAATTTCCCTTGCAAAAGGAACGAAGTGGCCACACAAATAGGCCCAATGTTTCCTCAGGTGTTTCTGTTTCACTGCTTGTATGAATTAATTTGTATAAAAAATAAGAAAAAGAAAAAGAAAATAAAAAAAAAAAAAAAAAGTGAGAATCACTCCTTTGCGCCCAACTATATAATGACAAAGCGCATTCATACAAAGTTTCCATTCACTTTTCCTTTGTCCCTTGCTACACAATTCATGTGATGAAATAGAAGCCCTTTTTTACTAACACCGGAAATGAACGCACATATGTGAGATTCGGCACATGTATATGTACCGGAGTACTCATGCATGTCCCCTTCTAATGTGCTGAAATGGGGAAAATATTGACCTACTTCCTGAGGTCTAATTGGCATGAGGGAAAAAAAAAAGAAAAAAAAACTAAATAACGTACGTTGTGTCAGCACAACTGTAGGAATATTTCTTTCTTTTTTTTTTTTTTTTTTTCTTTCCCCAATTCGACTTCGCCCCCGCACCCTACAACACGAACTGCTGTTTAGTAAGCCACACGAGGGCCTGAGAACGCGGGAAAAAAACACAAAAGGGGGGAACACATCACCAATTTTTAGGTGAACCAGAAGGTTGAAGAAGCAGATAGGAACAGGCACATAAGTAATGCTCCTGCGTGAGTGCGTCTCCCGAGCAAACGAAGAATGAATATTTTCGAAGAAAATGAAGTGCATGACGTGGGGTTCCAACCAGATGGCGGCCTCAAGCATGACGGTGGCTTACAATCCGATGACGACCTGCTTGTAAATAACCCCAACCACGAGCACGTGATATTTCCCCCCACTAGCATGAATGCCCATAATTCGAAGAACCAACATGAACTAAAAGATTCCGACCTGTTCCTAACATTGAATAACAATTTTGCACCCAGCAAAAACTCCATTTCAGAGGAATGCATTTTGAAAGAAGGCGAAGTGAAAGCCCATCCATGGAAGGACCCAGGTCCCACTTCTCAGGATCTGTTACATTGCTATAAGGGGAAGGATGATCAAGACGAAAAAAAATATTTGTACTCGGTGCACAGTGAAAACGAAGCCACCTCCATCGAATTGACATACGATGGTTTTTTAAATGACAACAGCTACTGCAAGTCTAGGAGTATGTCCATGAATTTTACAGATCACTCCGACGACTACGGCGGGAGTTGTGCTCCTCCGGTGGGGAAAGTAAATGACAACGCGCAAAATCCTGTGAAGGGGGAGGCTAGTGTGGATAGGGGTGATGGAGGCAATAATGATGAGCAGTGTGACAATCAGGAGGGTGACACGAAGGTGGGTGTACATGATGAGGAGAATCAGCATAGCGACGCGAATCAACATGGCGACGCGAATAAGCATATCGAAGTTAATGAAAGCTGCAAAGTCCCCGGGGATGGAGACCATGACAAGGACGGGAAGGCAAATGACGACAACGGGGGGGGACACCGACGAGGCAGTGACAATAAAGGGGACGACGGGGGACAGGGCTACGAAGAGCACGACGAGGAGGGTGCAGGGAGTGACAATAAAGAGGCAAAAGAAGGCAGTGACAGTGAGGGGAACAAAGTTGATGAGCACAACGGTGGTGAGGTAGATGGCCGCCATGATAATCTTCAGCAAAACGCAGCAGCAAAAAATAGTGATGAGGAGGAAGGGATGCATGATGGCGTCGATGCGCAGAAGGCCAACCCAGTGCAGGAAGTCACTCCAGTGGAGGAAGGCACCCCCGCAGATGCCCCCACCGTGGCGGACCTCCAGAGTGAGATAACGCAGCTGAAGGAGGACATACAGAATATGAAAAAGGAGAAAATACACCTACTGGCCAAATTTAAGGCCTACACATTGAACAACAAAAGGGAGATCGAACGCTTGGAGGTGGAGTGCAAAGGTAGGGGGGACGAACTTAGAACGCTGGAGGAGGAGTGCAGAGGGAAAGAGTGTCAAATTGAACAGCTTAGGGATCAACTTGCGCAGCTGCAGGAAGCGCAGGCAAAGATGGACAGGGAGGCGAAGGCCCACGCGGAAGAAGTGAACAGGTTGCAAACAGAAAACGATTGCTTAAAGGTCCAGATTGAAGAAGAACAGTTAAAACTGGAAGAGCTCCAAAGTAGTATTAGTGAGCAGTGCGCGCAAGGGAACAAATTGAAATTAGATCTTCAGGACAAGGACGTGTTGTTTCTCTTTTCCACTGAGTCGAATCATCTGGTGTGCTTCACCAAAGATGGAGAGTACCACATCGTCGAGGAGGAATTGTTCAGACAGAGTTACCCTACTGTGCACGTACCGACGTGTGTGCAGGACGAACACTTGAACCAGTTAACGGCGCATAAAAAGGAGCAAGCTTTTCAGGTAGAAACAATTGCACAGGAGAAAGCCCGCATTGAGGAGGAGAAAGCCTGCATTGAAGAAGAGTTCCAGACGTACAAGAACAAAGTAAACACTTTGATTAATGAAACAAATGACAGTTGGAAGCATATAGAAGAGAAAAATGACACAATACAAAAGTTGCATAACTCACTGTTGAAATATGAAGAAGACATTGAGTCATACAAAAATGAAATATCTAGCATGACGGAAAAGTACAAGGTGCTGGAGGGACAAGTGTGTAAAGAAAAAAATATAAGGGAACAACAGAACGTTCTGGTAGCTGAGTTGAAGAAGCAGATGCAGAGGGAGAAGGCGGAGATAAGGAAAAAGTGCAAGGAGCAGTTTGATGAGGAATGCCAGCAGAAGGTTAACGAGGTGAAGGCAATTTTCAGTGAGAAGGAGGCGCTGCTACAGGACAAGATACAGATGCTGCTGCGGCAGGTGGATCGCATGGTCGTCCTCGCCAGCGAGGAGAAGTCAAAACTGAAGCGGGCCCACTCTCACTCCGAGTCACAATCGGAAACGCAGCCGTTGGAGGAATCGACGGCGGCAGGCGAAGCGCTGCCCCCCCTGAGTGGATCCCCCACTGAGGAGACATGGCGCAGCGGAGCGGTCGCCCAGGAGACGAGAGACGTCAAACAACCCGCTCGCTCAGAGATTGGCAGCGAGGGCAACATCGACTCGGTTGTCCTCAAACAGATGAATACAGGGGGAGGTTTGTCCCACTGCGACGCCGCCAGCCACTTCGAGAAGGACAAAAATGATGATGACACCAGGATACCTATATATCCCAACGAATATAAAAAAATTAGAAAAAAACTGGACAAATATGAACTGCTCATAAGCAAAGAAAAAAAGGACAAAAAAAATTTATTAGAACATATTAACGCTTTGTGTAGCCAAATAAAGAATTATGAATCCATTAGTGGAAATTACGAACACGTCTTATACCAGAAGAACATTTTGCAGAACTTCATCGCGCAGATCCCTTCTAATATAAAAATTGACGACTACGTTTCGGTCATTTACAACACTTTTAATTTTTCCGCGCAGGAGATCGAGCTAATAAATGCCAAGCGTGCTAAGCGGTGATTTATTTAAAATAGGGTGCCTTTTTTTTTGTGTCTTCCCTATATGCTGCGCACGTTTGGCTTCTCCCCCTGGGGGGTCCACCCACCTGCATGTGGTGTCTTCACATCCTTTGTTTTTGTGTCCCTTTTGAAGAGATTTTTTTTTTTTTTTTTTTTTGTGTGCATGCATGTTTTTGCAAGCGTGCGCGTTTTGTATGAACGTTCATATAATATGCCTATCCTGTGCGACATTTTTTTTTTCCCTTTTTATTTTTCCCCTCCCCTATTTGGCGTCTTCACTTGATATGTGTCACGTCGCCGGGGGGAAAAAAACACCTGGTCTGTTTTCTTTAACATAAATCACCGCATGCCCCCCTCAGGGCGCTTTCTCTCTTTTGACAACCTTCGACAGATCGATCGTGCAGTCGTCCAACGTTGTGCAGTGTGAAGGGGCGAGAAGGGGTTCCCCACGGGTCGGTTTGTAGAGGGACGCATATGGCAATTTACAACATGTTAATAGATGAGAGGGCGCGGAGGCGCGTGCCGAGAGTTCAGCGGCCTGCTGACTGCGCCCGCTGAGTGTTGACGGGACAAAGTTTGTACATACTACTTACGTGTGCAAAGAGGCAAAGCATGTAAAGAGGCGAAGCGTATAAACAAAAAGGCAAAGCGTTCACAGGGGAAAAACTTGGCTAGCGGCGATGGGAGTTGTACTTGTACATGAAGAGGTCATATGTATGGCGAGGAAAAAACAAGGCACAATATATATAGTACGCACAAAATGGGCACAACAGCATGCGGAAAGTGGGGGGGGAAAAAAAAAAAAAAAGGAAAAAAAAGATCACTGTCGCCGCATCGTGTAGGCTTGCAGTTAGGGGACATGACAAGGAGGGTTAAAAAAATCAGTGGCACGAAAGAGGGGTCATCCTGAAAATGGAGGAGAGGCCCAAAATGGTGGGTATCAAAAAATGACAAAAAAAAAAAAAAAAAAAAAAAAAAAAAAAAAAAAAAAAATTATTAATTAGTTCACTTGGTTGTAAAAAGGCGTGGCTGGGGTGTCCATCTGTTCATCTGCTAGTCTGCCTGCCAGTCCGTTTGCTAATTCGTGTGATGGTCCGTCTGCTACGCTGTGTCCACTGCTGGGATATGCCGACGCCTAATTGGAGTCCTTGAGCGTGGTGGTGGCCCAGCCGTAGAGCAGGCCCAGGAGGAGGATCAGAAAGAAGCAAATCATCACGTAGGTAATGACAAAGTTGTCCATCACCGCGAGGAAGAAGATGGTGAGAATCACAAACACGAGATTCACGAAGGACATGAACAGCCCCACGAAGTTGTAGATGTCCGACTTGGACTCCCGCACGTACTTCTGGAGGTTTCGGGAGATCCTGCAGGGGGGGTTGTAAACATAACGTCAATGAGTGGTTGCGCGAATGAGCAATTAGAGATTGCGTGAAGCAAACGCGCTGTTGGAGTGAGCAGCGGGCAGGTATCACCACGCACTGCGCGCCGCTCTCGCATGAAGGCAAAACTTACGTTGTCTTCAAGTTGGTCGAAAAGAAAAAGTAGAACAGGCAGCAGAAAATGTAGAAGATTAAAAAGCTGTAAATGTTCAGGTGGTTGATCATCAGGAAAGGGAAGAAGAAGAACAGGAGGGATGCTCCGGACAGGATGATTCCGCTGCAGGGGGGGGGAAAGAGGCGATGAAGAAATGAAGCGGTGACGGAGCGAAGCGGTTGAGTAGCGTAACGATGACGCTGCAAACATGCTGCGCCCCTTCGCTGCGTCATGAAAAACTCACATGAAAATGTCCTTGAGGGCGATGATGTTCTTCTTGTTGGAGTAGTAAGAAATATTCTCGAAGCACTTGGTCAGGGAAATCAGGATGACGGCGATGAGCAGCTGCACGAAAATATTAGTAATGTAGAAGAACTCGCACACGTAGATGGACGTTAGAGGGATGAGCATGAGGATCATAATGTCTTCCACACTGTTGAGGAAAGAGAGAGAGCATATGTAAAAGCGCAGCGTGTTGTCATTTTTAATACGAAGGACATTATCAACCATTTCGTTAAACTGCTTTCTGTAGTGGCTCTTCAAGGACATTTGATCGAACCCAGTGTGCTCATCATATTCAATGTTAGAACGTTCGGTCAGGTATTTCTTCGTGTGGTCATTGTATATATTGGGATAGGTGCTGTATGTTAAAGTTTTTTCTTCCTTGTTGCTATGTCTAGCGTAGTACTTTTCAAATTCATCTTCGTTATCACGCTGTTGATCATTTTCTTCTTCTTCTCTTCTATGTGTAGAACGATTTGCATGTCGCTTCATGGTACCCATATCATGATCTTCCTCCTCATCCTCATGATTATCCATTCCATTTCTGTCGTAGTTACCCGCTTCAACCATATTGTGTACACTTTCATCCGCTGTGGCTTGTGATTCTAAGCAAGAAGAATGTCGCTTGCGGGACGTGCGCTTGAGTGTATTTTCAGCTTCTTCCAAGCCCATGGTGTAAACGACTAAGGAAATAATCGTGATGACAGCGAAGATTAATGAAGAGAGATAAATGAAGACATCCCTCAGGTAGGAGTCGCTGAAGAAATTACTGAACAAGTACATAACAAATATAATTAAGGGGTTCACCAAAATAACGGATGCGTCGAAAAAGAACTGGTGAAGGATGAGGAATTTTCTTTTAGCTCTTTCATTAATCTTCAAATTATATTTCTTCGAAAGAAAATCAATTCCATTATTATCGATGTCGATTAAATTGGAGATGTTGACTTGTATATTATCAACCAGAAGGAGGAGAGTGAAGAGGAATTCGTAGAAGCGATTCACATAGTACTTTTTAATTTCATCACGGAAGAGGGTGTAGAGGCAAGGGACGCAGAAACCCCATACAATGAGCCTAACCGTGTTAGTAGCTATGAGGAAAAATTTGACACTCTTGGACCTCACAAGGTAAATCGATAGTGGGGTAAAAAGGAAGAGGGTTAAAAAGGATACCATTCTGTATACGTAAAATACGGAGAAGTGTTCGAACATAGTGAATAGCATAAAAGAGGTGATGGCCCAATGGAAAGAGGTCCTAATAATATTTAGCACTTGTCCAATAATATACTTTTTCAACACGTCGTCACTGAATAAAGAGTCATCATCTACACTAGACGTGGAGTTCACCTGATCTGATGATGCATAATTAATTTCATAAAAATCATTTTTGCTTCCATAATGGTCTTCTCCTCCTTTTTTGGATCCTTTTTTTTTTTTTAAATTTTCATATATCGAATTGTACACTTCACTGAATTTCTTATCATCGACATTTTCTTTCTTTTTCTTCTTCCCCTTTTCCATTAATTTTTTTTTTTTCTTGTCCATTTTTTTCAGCTGCTCTTGGTTGAAAGGGGCTTCGTCCTCCTGCTCGTAATCTCCCTGGTCAGGGTGATGGCTCCATCCTGCATTGTCTCCTCCTTCCTCATCGTGGCCCTGGTTGCCATATGCACCCCCGTTAAAACGCATATCCCCACTTGGATCCTCTTGGCTGACACCTCCGCCTACTCCCTCCTCGAAATTGTTAAAAGAACAATAGGGGGTGTTTTCTTCTCCTGCGTTTTTTTTATCCTTGTCCCCCTTGCTCCTACCAAATATTGATTCGTACTTGCTTTTTTTTTTTTTACTTGGTGCGTTGCTCAAGAGGTCCTTGTTCAGGTTATTGCTGTAGTTCCCTTCATATGAGTAATCACCTGCACCCACTGCTCCTTCCTCTGCATTGTTCTGAACGTGTGATGTGTATTCCTCTTGGTAGGTGGCCCCTTCTTGCTCCCCTTGTTCGTAACCTGCATTGTCATAATGGGCACCCTCGTAGTCGTCGTTTCTCTGACCTGAAGTTTTCATCCCGTCGTCCATTTCTGAGCCATGTACGGCTTCGTCCTCCATGTAGAACCTCGACATGCCTTCCTCGGCGTATGAATCCATTAGTTGCGCATGGAGAGGGGGTTTAATGCGGCAAGATTTCCTTTTCTTGCAGGCTTGGTGCTTTTTTAAATTTAGTCCGCTCCGTCGACGTGACGCAAGTAGATCACTGACCTCCTTAAATTTATTAAAACAGGGATGAAGGTAGATGCACTCGTACTGCTATATATATAATGGCATATAGAAGGCAAATTACTCCCCGCTCTGATACAGGGATATAAGACAAATTTGAACGAAGGACTTATGCTGATTGGGCGGGGTCTTCGCGGTTACTTGAAGACTATGTAGTGACGAGGTTTACAAACAGGTGCTACATGCAACGCGTACCAAGACGTGTTTTATAAAGATAGGGGGCAAAGCAAATTAAGCTTGTTCTTCGTTCCTCCTTTTTTTTTCTCTCTTTTGCTGCTTCCCTCCCGCGCGATGCTGGGCGCACAGCTTTGCTACTCCTCGGCTGTTGCTCCTGTTATGCGTACAAGTGCATGGGCACATAGAACTCTCACGTACTTGCCTGCGCGAACTTCACTGTACATATATCTATCACGCATACGCAGGTAAAAAGTAAAAGGTACAATATATAAAAAAAAGGTCAAACAAGGAATCCTTTAACAATTTTTTTTTTCCTTCATAAAAGTCTCCCGCTCAATATCATGCGGTAAAAAGTGTTCATATAGCGTGTAAAGGAAAAAAAAAAAAAAAAAAATGAAATGAAACAAAATGCTTCACAGCTTTTTATATAGTTTCATATTTTTTTTTTTTTTTTTTTTTTTTTTTTGTTTCCAATTTTCGCTGTGCCCATTACGGCGAAAAATTTTTCATGCGAGAAAAAAAATAAAAAAATAAATAAAATGGTGGCAGAGACTTCTTCCGCGGGGTGGAGATAGCACTTTTTTGTCGTGTCAAGGGCCGACGGCGAAAACAAATCTTTCATACGTAACGGACAAAAACATGCCACACGAGGTATTATTGTGCCCGATTGGGGTTGGGCTGAGTAACAGCTGAGAAGAAACCGTTTCCCCCACAAGGTTACATAAAAAGCTGCAACGCTCAGGAGCGCACAACGCTCTTTTTTTCTTATCAGGGCTCTTATGCCTGGATGGGCATAATCTTGTTATAGGAAGAAGCATTTCGAAGTGGTTCATGGTACGACGGTAGGGAAAAGAACCCACGCATAAGGCACCTTTTTTATATGAGGGGAACAATAAGAATGGGCCAATGAGGAGAACTCTTATAAAAATGAGGGCTTTATAATGCCTGCCCCAGTCGCCCCCTCATGGGAAGTACATTGAATTGAACGTGCCTACTAGGGGCGGGTGAGAACATTTGAGAATGTATTCCCCCCACGTCAGCAGCATATGGGCCTCCTGACGCGACACGGCTTAAATCCTTTTTAATGCACGTATTATAGCTCCTGCATAAATACTCTACCTAAGGTCACCTACGAGCGCAGCCGTTCATATATCCCGTGTCATGTGGCCTTGTTTTTTAAGGGTCGCATTTTGGAATGCCATTTTTCACTGCACTAGGGGGACGGAAGGAAAAGGCAATCCCGTACGCGCGGCTTCAAATTATAAATGGGCAAGTATTAAACCATGCTCATATAAAAGTATATAATAGTCAGCACCGCATGGCGTGGTTTAAGGGTGCTCAGCCATTTAGTCCAAAGCCCACCATGAACTCGCTGCGGAATGAAATTTAAAAAATAGCTAATCAATTGAGTAAATCTGGTATTTCTCCTTATATGGCCATTTAAAAAAAAAAAAAAAAAAATATATTCTTTTCCCCACTTAATGAACTTACCCCCCTTTCGGCTGTTTCCCATTTTGTGGCTACAACAGGGGGAAAATGGAATGAAAAAAAAAAAAAAATCATCACAACAAAACATGGCCACGACCAACTTGTAAAAGCTGAGCGAGACTGTGGAGGATCGCACTGAGACGCCAGGAAAGTATTTCTTTCCAAAATGGCACATCATATGGAGAAAAAAAAAATAATAATAATAAAAAATAAAATAAAAAAGACCCGCCGGCGTTATTTCGAGGCAGGGTTTACACACGCTGTGCACATATATGTACATACATGAATACATGCGTCCGTATATTTATTTGCATACTTGTTCTTCCATTTGCATGACGCCAGCCCGGGCCAGCTCCACAACGCATAACAGGACAATCGAACGATGAGGCAGGATGGCGTTCAGGTTTAAGCGGGAAGGCTGCTACAGCAAAAACAGGCTAAGCGAGCTGTTCCGGAAAAACCAGAGCTTCGTCAACCAGCTCATGTACGATGTGACGGCCTTCCACTACGAGAACTACATGAAAAATAAAATTCGCCAAAGCATAATGAACAACTACAACAGTAAGGAGAAAATGTAAACAGGGGGGAAGGGAGAAGGGGCAAAGGGACATAGAAGAAAAGTGGACACAAGCCCCCATAAGGCTAACGCAACAGTGAACATTACTGTAGACGTGTATGCACGTTGCTGCCTCCTTCGACAGACGCCTGAGGGGGCATTTGGTTACCCCGTGACGAGTATTCATGGTGGAGCCCTGTCCCTTGGGCCAATATGCTATGTATATGCCTCGCATGTTCTCGCCCACATTTTGACCAATGACTCAAATTTTCCCCATTCCTCAGACATTGAAAAAATACAGTCCATGCTAAGTTTAATAAACGGCGATAAGGAAAATGCCTTCAAAATTAAAACGGGTATCTTTGCGCAATGGCCGCTCCAGCGGTTGTACCCCGCTGGTGTTGCGGGACACGTGACCAACAACCCTGCAACCATGAAACTTGCTACTTACTAACCTGCTTCTACTTTCCAATTCCCCCCATTCATATCCTCCCCAGGACACTTCTTCTTCCGAACCGGAGTGCCAGTTATAACGCCACACATCCAGCAGACCAACGAGTTCGCAGAAAACAACAACTACGTGTACAATTTTAAAACCATCAAAAAAAAGTACCTCAAAGATGCTTACGATTCGTACAAGCACAAAATTGGCGGGACCGACCCCTCCGTTCCCCTTTTTTACAAGCATAAGTGAGAACGGCATCTTTGTAACGGTTTGCAGGAAAAAAACAAGAATTATGTGCGCTCATCGGCATGACGTAGCTGTAGCTAGCCAAAATGTCATTATTCTGTGAAAAAAAAAAAAAAAAATTCCCAAAATGCCTGAACAGGTCATACAATTTGGAAATTTCTTTTGTACAGCGGAGAGAGATAGAGAGAAGGTGACCTACACATATGGGAAAAAGGGAAAGACATTCTCGAACGAATTGTCTCATCTGTGTAGAAGAACTTCTTTTTCCCCATATTTTTGTGTACCAACCCCTTTGCGCTTTTTCTCCTCCATTTTTGTTTTGATTAGTTCGTCGTTTTCATTGCTCCATCAACTTATCCCCATCATCCCTGATGGGTGAAAAGAAGCAACGTAACACGTTTTCGCATTTACTCATTGTTGTAAGTTCCGCACCTTGGTTCGTTCGGTGGGAGAACGGACAGAAAAGTTTTATAAATGTGCATCACGCATGCAACACGGGAAAATCAAAAAAGGGGGAAAAATAAAAAAAAAAAAAAAAACGGATAAGCTATTAATCGTGGAAAAACGCGGAGAACCGGCGATGCCGATCGAGCTGCCACTCTCACACCTGACGCAGCTGACCCGTCTTGGCCGAAACGCGCTTAAGGGTAACAGTTGCGGAAGGGTGAGGGGGAGTAACAAACAATGGAGGGATCACAAATGAACAGTCGTCGCCATCGACGAGGAGGTTTGTAAGCTGGTACGGGAGAAACGCACAAAGCACATTGGCTACCCGCACATCTTTGCCACTGCTTCCTACTTCTACCTATACTTCTACATCTACTTCATGAGAAAGTCGGCGTACACCTGGTTGAGGTCCACTTCCAAAAACAAATCATTGATCTCGTTCTCCACGGAGTTCAACTCCTTGAGCAGAATGAACGTCTCGTCCTTGGGTTTCTTCATAGAATATTTGTAAAAATTTAATTTAATTTTTTTGGACAGATACACCAAAATGAGGCGGATATTTTTGCACGAGTGCACGGAAACTTTTTTCTTTTTTTTTTTTTTCTTCTTTCCCAATTCGTTCATGTCGCAATTAGGCAAACAATGCACATGGTTCCACTTTTCATTTGCCATGCTGTACATATCATCGGAGGACATCTGTTCATCATTGTCTACATTTGGCATCAGGTGAGACAAATGGCTCAAATCGTTGGAGCTGCTATTACTAGCGTCGTCAGGGTCATCCGAAGAGTCAGAAAAAATTGCACCCATATTGTCTTTCGAAAAATTGTTGGAGAAACTACTCCTTACAGAGTTCACAGAGGAGCTACTTAAGTTATTTTCACACGAGGAGTACCCAGACAGCTGATTCTTGGTGTTTATTATGTACTCACTTAGGTAGTTGTCACAGTAGTAGAGGCTGTTCTGGACATTGTTGGAGTAGCCACTGTGGCGATCTCCTTGTTCATTTTCGTTTTCCATCTCGTCGAGGAATGTGACCTCTGCTTCGTTCGCTTGGATATTTCTGGTGCTGTTTTGAACAGGGGGGGTTGGGCTTGTACTTCTCGCGCTTCCTTCCCCAGTAGCTGCAATTGCCTGGTTCGCACTATTCGTGTCTGCCCCTGCGTCGGCGCCCAATTTGTGTTTCTTGTGAGGACTTGAGGGCGTGTATAGCTTTTCAATAATGTCGAGGAAGGCAATAAATTTTCCCTCTTCCGTTTTTGCTTTATTTTGTAGAGCGGTGTTCTTTATCATGTGAGATGGGGACATGCTGCTTACTTTGTTAAACGGATCATCCTCCTGATTGGCATTCAATAGAATGGTGATTATATCGTCCTTGTCGCCATCAGCGTTTTGTTCCATGAGGTTGGCACAGGAAGCGAAATAATCCTCCTCCCCATCCTTCAACACATTCTTTTTCGGTGTTCTACCATCCGGTTGGAAACTAACTCCTTCGATCATGTCCTCATTGGTTGCCAAATCCTTTTCCACGTTGCTGTCAAGTGCGTGTGGGGTGTCCATTGGTATATTTCCTCCCCCTACTCCCTGCATACGCACGCCCGGGAGACCACTTCGCAAAGGGGTGCCTCCAACATTACCGCCATTAATCTCCTCCATGTCGTTAAGGTCGTTCCTTTCCCCTCTGGTGTAGTTACCCATATCCTTGTGCGCTGAAAAGGAGTTCCTCTTTATGGAAATGTCTTTGAAGAAAATCCAGGAGTAAAAGTTGAGGAAGCTCACATTACGCTTGACCAAAATGTTGATGATAATGAGGAGGGTCTTTAGAAGAGAAAGCACATCTTCATTGTTGTACGAGTTGAAGTCATAAATATAAGTGTCCTCATCCTTGTCCACATTCTTTAAGTCCTCCACCGCAATCTTGTACTTCATACGCTCGACATGGTAAATCTGAAGTATGAGCGAAATGAATGTTGGGATGATGATATAAATTTCATTTTCGTCATTCTTAATGATGATGGTGCAAATTAGAATTAATATTTCTCTATACAACTTCAAGTCGGTGCAGAATTTTAAATACTCTGAAATATTTTCTGCAATTTTTGGCAGGTGAGCCAGGTAGAAATTTCGATTTCCTGCTAAAATGATCAGTGACAATTTGTTAATATAATTAATCCTTGAATTTATAATGTTAAATTTGAGGGAGAAAATGCTACTCGTGGGGACTAACAACAACTCATCAATATTGGACTCGTTGAGTTTTTTGAAAATGCTTGCCAATGCTTTGAAGCAACGTATGTCCACGTTGGTGATGTAGGCATACAAGTCAAAGGTAATTTTCTTTATATAATATTTGCAGTTGTAGTTGTAGTCGATAAGCAGATTCATGATCAGCAAAAAGGAGTAGCGGAAGAACACATTCTGAATACTGTTGTTATAAATGAGGGAAAGGTACTTGTTAAAATTTTCATAAAATAAGTTAACTGATGATTCACAAATATAGCTCTTCATCTGACTTGCGGCGTTTCCACTACCAGCTTGATTGTTGCCACTGGTGTGGTTGCTACTGTGTGATGTGGCGTGTGCAGCGGCGTTCCCTGTACCGTGAACAGCACCATGATTTGTACCACTACCGCTCGCTGTACCATCCCCCGAAGTGCCGCTATGCACTATAACATGATAAAAACAAAGAAGAAGGAAAGACAAGGCGTTGATGGCAGCTATCTCCGAATAATCATTAATGTTAAATGTTCTCTCTATAAGCTTCAAATTCTTCATATAATAACTTTTTGCATTTTTTTTTCTTTTTTTAAAAAAATTATTACTTATGAAATAATCCTGAACAATGTAATAAATATTAAAAGGCAGGACAAAATTTGGAAGAGGAGTTTGTACATTGTAATTATTTTTCACATTCTTGGAGTAGTAACTGTAAAGAGAAATCTGTATCAATATACTTATCTGCTCGAGGATAATTTTCTTTTGTAACTTGTCATTAAATACGTACTGATGATTATTTTCGATAACGAAGAGTATGTACAAAAACCAAAGGCTGCTCATAATATTTTGAGATGTCTGTGTAATTTTTTTTATGAGTGAAAACATAAAATCGATAAAGCAGTTGATAATTCTTTTGGTAAGTGTGCAAATGTTCAAATAAATGTGAAATACAAAATACATAAATTCATTTATGTTAATTTTTGTCTTATATTTTTCATAATAATTTAATAAATCATCCAAAATTTTGACCAATATATCATCATGAAATTCTGTTAACAGAGTTAGCGAAAATGATAATTTTTTTTTTTCGATAAATTCACCTGACTCGTTCATAACAATCATACTTTTTTTCATCGAGCTTTTTCCAAATTTTCCAATAAAATTAAATTTTTGTAACAATTTTTTTTCCCTTCTAAAGTATTCTCTTATTCTTTCCTTTCTAATTGTTTTTTTTCCGCTGCCCATGTTGATGTTTGCCCGTCCCATAATCGCTCCATTATCGTCAACGAAAGGGTCCACGTGCTCTTGTATAATTTTCTGCTCATCGTGGTCACTGTCGCTATCGCTATCGTCAAAATCACTATCGTGATCGTTCCCTTCATAATTGTACTCGTTGTACTCGTCCCTATCGTATTCGTTTTCACTGTCGTTGCCATCAGAGCTGTCATCATCATCGTCGTCGTCTTCGTCGTCGTAATCGTTGTCACCGACTGCAAGCTGCTCACCGTGTCCCATGCGCGCCACCCTCATGACGCCCTTCAAAAATCGGTTCCTGTGTTCATGTGTGTACGAAGCCGTGTCATCATCCGAATCCTCCGCCTTTTCCTGCTTGTACTCCTTCCTCTTCGCAATGTATTCCTTAAACAACGTATACAGGCTATCTATAAAGAGGAAGTCGTTTCTCGTCACAAAGTACAGCAATTTATTTATTGAAATTATATTCCGCAAGCACACTTTGAGTAGGAGTATCTTTTTGTTTCGCTTGGATCCTTCGATCGTCGTCCCATTACTCTTTAGCTTTCCTCTGTACAAGAAGGAGTGTTCTATTCGCTTGGACAAGGCTAGCGTACTGTCGTCGGTTTTCGTAAACGTGTTGTTGTCACTGTGAGCGTTGAAGCTGAGGCCTCTGGTCAAAGACCCCAAAGCTGCTGCTCCTCCTCCTGTGGTGACTCCCGCGCCCGTTGCCATATCCACGTCACCCATCATATTCGCCAACTGATTGCTGTTAAACGTTCTATTCTCCAAACCAGGCATGTGCTGGCGAGCGGCCCCCTCTCCTTGCATGTTGGTTCGTAGAAGACCTACTCCTGAATTGCCCCCTCCAAGGTTACCTCCTCTCTGTTGGCTTCCCCCCATGCCCAACGCATCTCCATGCATCGACATGGCCCCATCCATTTGAACCTTGTCATTTCCATAGCCAACATTTCCGTAGTACGCGCTTTTATAAGCCCCGCTCACCATGGCGCTATTCAAGTTGTCTCCCTTTCTGTACATCCCTTGAGCAACCACCTCGCTGCTGCCTTTGTTCAAATTTTCTCGATAAATATATTTGCCGCTCGGGTACGCCCCCACTGTTCCTACATTACCATGCGAGAATTCACCATCAACATTTGTGCCCCCTGGGAAGACAAAACTTCCGTTGTCCTCTGCGTAACTCTGACCCAGGCAATCGCTCTCTGATCCTAGCAGTTCGTTGCCACTTGCCAAGTGCTGGGCCTGCGCGAAGCTTTTGTCTCCTCCAACTGAAGCGACGCTTCCCATGTTTAGCGGTTCCACGACACGCCGATCCATGCCAAGGTTCTCCATGCTAAGGGGTTCTACACGCAGATGATCTACTGAAAGATTGTCCACACTTAGAGACCCCATGTGCTCATTTCCAACAGCTCCTGGCATCCTACCCCCATAAGCATAATCCCCTGTGGCGTACTGCCCGTAGGATGATGCACCCCGTTCAAGAGGGGCCGCTACGTTGCTGCCCAGCGCTTCCATGCCAAGTGCCTTATCCATGGCTGTATTGACCACTGCGTCCAATGCTGCGTCCGACTCTATACCTTCCCCTATATTCATGCGTAAAGTTCTGTCCGCTGTGCTACTCAAATGCATTGTGTCCTCCATAAAAGCGTCTTGGTTCATTCGAATGGCTTCCTCGGCGCGCTCGGCGCTGCTCATGCGGAGGGCATGATGTGAGTCGCTATTCATAGGTGTGTGTTTGACAGGACTTCCTGCATGTGCTAGTGCGCCTCCTCCTTGAACAAAGACATTACCAAACATACCAGGATCATTATTGCTGCTATTAAGTGGGTCGACTGTTACGCCAGCCTGGTCGACACTTCCAACAACAGCGGCACCTGTTCCAACGGGGCCACCATTCTCATTGTACATGCTACCATTATTATTATAAACGCTACTGTTATTGTTATACACGCTACTACTATTATTGTTGTAGTGGCTGCTATTTGGGGGTGCGTTACGATCATCCTGAGTGAGGAGACTTCTATTATTTCGGCAGTAGACTCTGAGTTTCTTCTTCAAGTAAGCATATAAATTAAAAATGACTGAAAAGAGAGTGGAAATATTTTTCTGCTGAACAGTAATAAATTTATCATCGGTTTTGATTGAAAAAACAGAGCAAAAAGCAGCAGTGGAAATTTTGCCTTCACATAAACTATTTTCAATATCATCAACAGTTATATTTTCATCGTATTCAAATCTGTTTGGAAATTTCATTTGTGCTTTTAATTCATCTTTGTAAATAATTTTAAATACTTCACTTAAAAATTCACAAAACTTCATAATAAAAAAAATATTTTTTTTTTTTTTTTCTGTTTCTGATTTGATAATGTATAACAGGTCCAAAAAGAAAACAGTCAGGTAGTACGATTTTACATCTTTTTCCACGATAATATTTTCAATAAGAAAAATAATTGTTTTGAGTAACTCTTTATAAATTACCTGTTCATTAAAATTAAATATGACTGTCATACTTTTCCTGAGGATGCTAAATATGAAGACATCATTTTTTACAAGGAGATTATTTTTATTAACTAATTCGTAATGGTACTTGCTGGCCAAAATAAATTCTTCATAATTGGTGTGTTTCATGACTTTACCAAATGTGATATCCTTCTCTAACACATCACATGAGAAGACATTTTTGTCTGTGTTCGTTTCGTATAAGGGGAGTATGTTCTTTATGAAATTTATTAACTGGATTTGCAGAATGTAATATTTCTTCAGGGTGAAGTAAAAGTAGAGGAAGAGGATGTGATGAATGAGTTGTCGGTAGTAGCTGTTGAGAATTTTTATGTAGTCCATTTTTTTATTCGAGCTGTATGCGCAGAAGAACATGTGTGCCATGAGGTTGATGACGTCTCGCTTGAACTCTAGCAGCATGCTTTGCTTGAGCAAATTCTTTTCCTTCTGCGAGGAGCCGCCGTTAGCGGGGGTACTAACGATGGCCGCATTAGTGTTGCTATTGTTAGCAGCATTAACCGCGTGTGCTGCGTGTGCTGCGTGTGTCGCGTGTGCCGCATGGCCGACCTTGTTGGTGTCGCTGACCCCGCTGGCCGCGCTCTCTCCAGCACTAGTGCCAATCTCCCCCACGTTCTCATTAATATAAATGATCTTCAAAAAGAGTAGGAAAAAGACATCGAGGTAGTTTCTAAAATAAGCTGCACTCATATTCCCCTCGGTGCAAATGTAGCACATCACAATCTGGAGGTTCTTTTCATAATTCTCTAGTGACATTTTGTTCCTGGCGTTATAAATTTTTTTACTGACTCTGTGTTTGTATAACCACAACATGAAATTTTCCACGCCCATGAAAAAGAAATGAATGTAATCAAATTTACACTTCAATTTTCGTAAGCACTTTTCAAAATTATTTTGTGTATTTGTGTGTTGGCCTGTGAGAGGCGGGCCGCCAAGTGTTGCGCTGCTACCCACCACTGCTACTTCTTCATAACTGGCACCTGCACTTGCTCCATGATCTCCTCCTCCCTCTGCGCTAGACAACAGCAACCCCTCCTCAATTTCATTAATTAAATCAAACATGTTAATAATTATATTATCCAATATGTAAGCCAAATTCTTTTTATTACTTTTTATATATTTAATCATGTAATAATTAATCAGGGTATTTCTGCGACTGTATAGCTTAAAAACATCATGAGTCAAATTATAAAAATTAGAGTGAATGATATGGTACTCACTGGTTTCATTATTTAAGATGAATTGAAGAATTACTCTCACGTTTATTGTTAATTCGTAATTGTCCTTGCACTTGAGGGAATTTCTTAAAATCTTCAAACAATAATTATTATCACAGAAAAAATACAAATAATTTATGTCGAAAAATATTTTTATGAATTTTTTATTTTTCCTTAACACCTTAATGTAGTGGAAAATGCACTTGACTATTTTATTCGCGTAAATCAATAGCCCTTCCATGAAGGATTTACTGAAGAGAAGTGCCTGTTCCGATTTTGAACAATTGTTGCGATGGAAATTGTTTCTCTTCTTTCCCTTCAGCCCTTCCACAATTCTCCTCTCGCTGTATTCTCCTCCTGAGAGGTTCATTTGATTTTTCACTTGGCTTTCTATCACATCGCTTACTGTTCCTCCGACAAGCGGCTCCCGCTGCTGCTCCCGCTGCTGCTGCAGCTGCTCCTGCTGCTGCAGCTGCATTTTTGACCCCTTCCTTTTCCCGTAGTACATTTTGCTCGCACCAACGGGACTGTCGGTTGTCACGTCCTGCCCAACGATCGGCTTGGAACTCTTTAGGAGTGATCGGTTAAAGTTTATTCTGACCACGTGCAGGAACAGGACACACCAGAAGTAAAATTTGTCCTGATTGTCAGTGGAGCAATTTTTTAAGATGTGTCTGAGGAAGAAGTAGCAGCTTCTGTTCACATGCTCCTTATCCACTAGAAGGTGAAAATTGTAAAAAAGAAAAATTCCGTACTCATAATTATTTGCGAAGAAGTAGAGGTCGCTGTTCTTTACAAATGCGTCGTTCAGGTTCCGCATCAGCTTGCGTCTATACTTGATCAGTATGGAGAAAAAGCGCTCGTCATTTTCGAGTTTAGCTCTGTAGTTATAGCTGTTGTGGCTGCCCTGACCGCTTTGCCCGAAGGTAGATCTCCCTGAGTAACCTCTACCCGTGCTCGCTACATCGTTGAGGGGCGATCTCGTACTAGTCACATCCATGGCGTAGTTCCTACCCTCACCTTCCGCCCTCTGCAAATGGGTAGCGTTGTAAATGCTGCTCGTGTTGGCAGAAGACCCGTCGTTCACGTCACTCTCAAACATCTTCTTCTTGACCTTCCTCTTCATATAATCCATGGAGGTATCGGCCATTCTTATTTTCAATTCCTTGTCATTGGTGTACTGTTCATATTTTATCCTATTGTCTTGTGTTTTGTACTCATCTTCTACGCCATTCGTTCTGGCTTCCCCTATTTTCTGCATTTTGTTCCTCTTCTCTTCCACGGGTGTCGTGACTTGGTTAGGGAAGCCCATGTGATTCTGTAGGGGCACTTGATTGGCTCCGCTTCCCCGACGAAGGATAGCACGATAGAAAGTGCTTTCCTTGGCCAGAAAGACGAAGCATCTGTTGAGGTAATAATTGTTGTAGTGCATGACGAAGAAGAAGAAGTAGTAGAGGGAGCTGTGCCTACGTGAGATAACTTCGTGCAAGTCCATAAAGTACTTATCGCTGATCTCCTTGACATGACTATATTTCACAAACAAGGAGAGCATGACCAAATTCAAGCGTCTCATCAATCTTAAAATGGCTACACTGAAGGAAAATAAAAAGTAAGTGTACACATAGCGATTCATTCTACGTAGAAAATCGACAAAGTAGGTCATAATATTCATAAGATTTGTAAACTGTTTTGTATACGTATCGACATTCTGCCTGAGCATGCCTTCATAACTCTTCAAAAGGAAATAAAAGGTACAAAGGAAAATACTCATAATATGGTCGAAGCTAATTAAATTTAAGGTCAGTACATTTTTGAAGAAATGCTTTATCCTCTTATCTCTTCTATTCTTATAACAAAAGTTCAAAAGGAAGAGAAAGATTTTATGCACGATTTGTTTGTTTATATTTACATAGTCCATATTTTTTAGCAGAGTGTAGAGTACATGTAAGACGCTCGGACAATTGTCGTGAAATTTATTCTCGAGGATGTCAATCATTGTTTCCACAAACACTTTATAATTTTCTATATTAATAATTCCTTCCTTAAGATTTTTTTCATCATTATTTTCGAATAAGTAAAGGTATTTAAAAATTCTTCTGTTCAATCCGATATCTCCTTTTTGTAGTAAAAAAATCACATTACGTGCGATGATTTTTTTACTTACATCGTTGAAGAGAACACATGGGCTGGTCGTTGACTCTAATTCTTCCTTCACCCCTCCCTGTGAACGTCCTGTTGTTCGTGAAGTGATCACTCCTTCCATATCACCACTGCCCATTTCTTCTACATTGCGTCGCTCCGGGTCAATATCATATCGGACCTTCTTCACGTCACTTCGAGGCAATGGAGAGGGGAAATCATCCCTCACATCGCTGCGTGACCCGCTGCCAAAATTACTCAACTCGGAAATGGGTCCATCAAACCCCTCCACTTCGTGCTTCTCGAGCATCTTCTCGTTGTCTTCATATTTTTCTTCTTTACTGACCATCGCAAATGAGTCCTCATGTTGATATTCATATGAAGCAGATCGATCGTCATTAATATCAACTTCGTGGTTACCGCTCCATAGTGCTTGGCTCATAGTTCCTCCTATTTTTCCCATGAGGGGGTTACTGCCATGACTTGCCTTGGTCAATCCTCCACTGTATTCTCCACTACCTTCCTCCTCTTGGTCATTATCACTGTGATACCTCTTCTTAGAATTTCCTCTTTCATATTTTTCACTTAAACGTAGAGGAGCCGCAACCCCATCTTCCGTCACTCGATCTTCTGCTACCCGTCCATTTCTCCCTTGTAAAGTGCGCGCAGTGTAGGAAGCGGACCTGGCCACAGCTGAGTCAATAGCGGCATGCTCGACATTTCTACCACCATAATCAGCACTGGCTTGGTTATGTTGGTAGTCTCGTGGAATATAATCAATACTTCTTCCTCCTGCCCAAGGAGCTCCCCCTTTTTTGCGGCTTCTTAAATTTACCTGACTGAGGGGAAAATTGTTAATGAGCAAACTGAGCGTGATCCGCTGGTTAATAATATTCTTATCCTTGAGGCAAAAGATTATTGAAGACAAAACCAAGTCATCCTTGAAAGGAAGAAGCATGTTAATTCTGTCCTTGGAAAGTAATTGAATTTGAGGACTGAAGGAAGTTTCTAAAAAGTGTAAAATGTTTGTCCTGATTTCTGTATGCCTTAGTAGGAGTAGCCATATGTTATTAAAAAATATTTTTTCCCCAATATAATTATTAATGGAGTAAATGTATAGTAATATATTATTGTCACTATCTACCACATTAAAAAGGGAAAGGAGTAAAGCGTATGCGAATATGTAAACATTTTCACGTAAATTCAATATGCTCCTTATATTCTTAAAATAAACGGTCTTCAAATTAATTGTACAATGTAACATAAATTCAAAAATTCCAGAGCATAAAATGTGAATGCTATTTATAAAGAAACTTTTTTCTGCCTTTTTAAAAATAACTGAGTATATGATTAAGGCTTTGGAGTGAACTCCGGATGGCAGCAGTGGATTAAGACATTGTGACAATCGCCTGAACAGCAAGAATTTTGACGCCACGTCCACAAAGATGTCGTACTTCTCGATGGTCAAATATAATTTTTGTAAAATGTTACTTAGGTCTGCCCATTCTTGTACCTTTTCAAATAGCAACAGGATGTTTGTTATGTCGTTGTTCAGTTTTTTCCTCAGGATCCTCTTAGACCCGTCCGGCTTTTTTATCATCTTGCGATACTCTGCTCGGTGACTCCGTGAAGCGGTTAAGCGGCTACTCCGTTACGCGGTTACTCGGTTAAGCGGCTACTCCAGCAGCGCATGTCGAGCAACGGGGGGGAACAAAAAATAACACAATAAAGGGAGCGTCACGCGGGATGGCTGCTCCACGGGCAAAACAAAAAATAAGAAAATGAAGGGGTACGCTCAGATCATGTAAAAATGTCGACAGGGGGTACACATACATATACATACATATGCATATACGTATATATGCACGAATGCGCGGTCAGGTAGGCTAGGCCAGACACCCAATTAGGTAGCATTGCGCTGTGACGCATGTCAACCCCGCCAATGGGGTAGTAACTGCGTTGTCACATCCGCCCCAGCCACACCCTGCAGAGCTGTTCGCGTCCACAGAACTTGTATTTGCCCTAATCCCCAACAGGCCACCCTGGGGATGCTAGGAAGTTTATAACATGTGGAAGGAATTCACGCACGAGCATGCAGGTTTTACATAATATGGTAACAACTGCTCAAGTGAATTGTTACGCCGTGTTTGGCTTTCCTCCACAATTGCTTTTCTGCTGTGGAGAAGAAAAAAAAAAAAAAATAAAAAATAAAATAACTGCTTCTTCGCGCTGGGAAGAAAAAGTTTTGCAAAATGGGAAAAAAAAAAAAAAAAAAAAAAAAAAAAAAGAAACAGCAAAGCGCGTGTACCGCATAAAACATGCGCAACTATGAATATACATATTTTTACATACACGGCGATACGTATATTCCCTCGTTGGGAAATCGCTTGACAGAAGTTGGTTTTTTCTCCCTTCTGTTCCCTTCGTCGCCAGTTCGCCCTTTTTTACCACGTTTTTTTTTTTTACGACTTTTTTTTTTTTTTTTTTTTTTTTTCCTGCCGCATGTTCACCAAGTGCCGTGAATTTATTTCCTAAACGGGAGTTCACGTTCCCAACGTTGAATGTCATGCCGGGGTGCCTTTTCCCTCCCTTGCGGTTCCCCTTTTCTCGCTCCGCGGCTATACCATAAAACCACCAAACCGTGTGCACTTTACATTTTTATGCAGCACGTATGCCCCTGTTCACAATACAGTATTGTGGGGGAGTTGCCGTACCGCCGCCCAGTTGTATGCTTTTTTAAAACCAAGCAAGAACCACTAATCATGACGATGCACGAAATTCTGATTTGGAAAAACATGTTGCCCCCACTCATCGGATCGGCATATGACTTGGTCATGCGGCTTTGCCTTTCATCTACGTTTTTTTGTTGTTGGAAAATTTGTTTTAAAAAGGGAGAAAAAAAAACGATTAAAAAAAAAAAAAAAAAAAAAAAGTAACACGGAAAAAAAAACAAAATAAAATAAACTTGACAACATGCAGCCAGAGCAATTAGCCACCACGTGACACACGACGGCTGAGGGAACAAATGGAAAAAGAGTTGTGGGGGTCTTACGATAAAATTTGTGCATACCCATACGCATTGGGTGATATGCAGTTATGCACTTGCGTGGACGCTTCTTCACCCCCCTCGTGTGTATATGCGGTAGTGTCAGAAGGGCGATAGAGGTCTGTCTCGTCCACGCGGCGGTCAGCAAGGAACCCACTCCCGTGTTCAAGAGGAATGCCAGGCGGGAAGCCCAATGGCACTTCGCACGAGAAAGTGCTTAGTTCACGTGTTGGCTCGCCTGTTCACCAACCTGCTCGGTCACTGCTTCACGCTGTTGTTGGGTCGTTACTTTGTCTGGCCCCCCTCGCAGGTGCAGTATGACCGGGCAGTGGTCGGAGCCGTAAAAGTTTTTGTGGAACACGCTGTACCCATGTATTTCAACCTTTTCCACGTGGGGCATGAAGGCCCTGGACACGATGAAGTGGTCGATGCGCATGGCTTTGTTGCAACTCTTCCCCATGAGGAAGGGGCAGCGCCACGTGTATATATTGTCATTTATATCACGAGTCCCTTTATCGGTGGCCCCTTTACCGGTCTCCCCTTTCTTGCTGATGTCTAGGTTTGCCAAGTGCCTATACGAGTCGACGAGATCACCTGCGGAGAGGATACCCATAAAATTTTTTCGTTCAAAATCGGTGCAACCAGGTTGCCCCACGAATTCCTTAGGTACGTTCCCCTTTCTCATTCTTCTAAACTCAGCAGGGTGCGATAAGTCTATGTCTTCCGGTGCGATGTTAAGATCGCCTGTCCACACCAAGTTCTTTTTTTTATTCCTCACAACGGACACGAACTCCTTTAACTGCTCATCGAACAATCTCCTTCGCTCAAACTTCACTGCGTCAAACCCATTGTTGGGTGTATATGTACTTAACAGATAAAACGTGTTGAACTCCACAATGATCACTCTACCCTCCTGATGATGTTCGCTCGGGTCAGAATCAAAGCAGAGATTGTAACGAATGGACTTGACCGGTATGCTCTTCTTTATTAAGATCAGCTGACCACTGTATTTTATATTGGCTAAACTGAAATACGCATTGTAGTTTTTAAAATCTTCTTTTAAAATTTTTTCCATCACTTCAAAATCAAGTTGACTTTTTTGATCCGTGTTTTTTATTTTTCCTCTGTCCCTTTGTCCATGTTTTGAATTTTTCAAGTCAAAAAGGTTAAGGGCTGGTAAACGTACCTCCTGAAAACACAACACATCCGCATTGATTTGATTAAAAAATTTCATGAAGGCATTCCACTTGTCCTTATTTTTGTATCTTACCGTTATGCTATTCATGTTCCATGTAACAATTGTTTTTACTTGTTCCTCTTCTTCTTTTTTTATTTCCCCCGATTGGACATTTTCCATCGCCTTTAAAATGGCTGTGCCGAGTTTTTGCTTGCCCTCCGCTGCACACACACAGGATGAAGAAGCGGCCGGTGTGTCATCCTTCTCAATCTTCACCTGCTCTATTTTTTCCTTACTAATCGGGACACCCTTTTCAATCTTCACCTGGTCGTAGTTTTCCCTCGCTGCTGCTTCCCCAATCGGGACAATCTTCGTCCTCTTGACCGGCTCGCACGACTCCCCCAATTTCCCCTCCTCAACCTCCTTCCTCTTATTTGATTGAATTTCTTCCAACATTTTTACCTGACCTGTGCAGGCATTTAACGTCTTCAACTGCTGTGCAGGTAACTGCGTGTGCACCAGTTTGACGATGCCCTGGCGGGTGGAGAAACTCTTGATTGGAATACAAAGGGAGATAAGGCTTGCTCTTGCACGTAGCATTAATTAAGAGCGCCAGTCTTTTCCCAACGGGGTGTGAAGTCCATCGAAGTGTTTACATCCGCCCGCGTGTTCGCCTTTCAACAGGGGATGTGGCCGAAGCGAGGGTTGTTGCGCCCTTTTGTATTAAAGTTGGGTGGACCGAATAATCCTCGCGCACAGTTCAGCTACGTAACAGAGTAGCAGCGTTAACAGCACGTGTAACCACCCCGATGAGCAACAATCCACCAGGCGGGACAAAGCAAATCGCTACGTGGGGAAAACGCGCAAAGCCCAGTTCGGTCTCCACGCGGGGCACAAATATTGGCCATACCTCTAGCTCGTGCAATCGTTTAGCAATTCCGCGCGCGAAAAAAAA